>NC_066389.1:2012650-2060150 GCF_013377495.2 Cygnus atratus | reverse complement strand
GAGGCCTTACATCCCGACACCACGCGACACCACACCTCCCAACACCAGCAAACGCCAAACCCCCAAGGCAATGGGCGACCAAACATCCCACCAACATGGGGGGCCAACCACCCCAACACCATGGAAGGCCATACCACCCAACCCCATATAAGGCCATACCGCCCAACTCCATATAAGGTCATGCTGCCCCATAAGTCACACCGCCCAACTCCATATAAGGTCGTGCTGCCCCATATAAGGCACACCGCCCAACTCCATATAAGGTCATGCTGCCCCGCCCTCCATTGTGAGGTCATGCCCGCGCGCAGTATAAATTCCACGCGCACGCACCCATGGCCAGTAGCAGACGCTGCCTGGCCCCTGTGCGACTGGGACGGAAGGCAGCAGACGCTACAGGGTCAGGGGCTGCCGCCCCTCGCAGACCCAGCGAAGGTGACCGTCAGTGGCCAACGGCCACAGCAGTCACAGCACAACAAACTCTCTTCTTGTACCCGTGGCCATGGTGCGGGACGTTGCAGGCCGGGGACTGACGGGGCCCAGCCGCCCCGCGCCCCGACGGGGCCCAGCGCAGCTCGCTGGCAACCCTGCGCAGCAGGAGGAGCGCCGGCAGGAGCTGCAGGCACTGCGGGCCAAACTGGATGGCGAGCGGCTCCACAACCAGGAGCTGCAGCGCCACTTCGCCGCTGAGATTTCCAAGATGAAGGAGGCGGCGGAGAGGGAGCGGCAGCTGATGGTCCAGCAGCTGCAGTGTGAGTGGGAGAAGCAGCAGGCCCTCGACGAACAGCGGCTGCGGGAGCAGCAGTGGCAGCAGCGCGCAGCGGAGACCCGGCTGCTGCTGCGTTGGGAGGAGGCCGAGCTGCAGGCGGCGCAGGAGCTGCTGCAGCAGGAGCGCAACGCTGCCCTGCACCAAGCACGGGAGCTGCAGCGGCAGCTGGCCGACGAGCTGCGAAGGCCCTGCAGGAGCAACAGGGCGGCCCACGCCAAGCTCCAGGATGTCCTCAAGGAGCTGCGCTGGGAGACGCACGGGGACCAGCCCGCCCGCATCCGCTACCTCCAGCGTGAGCTGGAGCTGGAGAAGAAGTTGTTCATCAAATACATCGTGGCGGGCTTCGAGGGAGAGCAAGAGGACAGCCAGGGGACGAAGGGCCGAGAAGACAGAGAAGGGCCCTGGGGCAAGGCGGAGCCAAAGAAACCAACACAGGCTCCGTCCTCCCAGAACACACCTCAGCAGGGAGCCAAGGAAAGCTGCGGCACAGGGCAGGGCAGCAGCCGCCACCCTGTGAAGGACGCTCACGTCCAGGTGAGGAGACAGGCTGAGGAAGCTGGGGGTGTAGAGCCTGGGGAAGAGAAGGCTCCGGGGAGACCTCAGGGCGGCCTGCCAGTCCCTAAAGGGGGCTACAGGGAAGCTGGGGAGAGACTCTTTGTCAGGGAGTGCAGTGGGGGAATCAGAGTAACGGCTTGAAGCAGAAAAGGGCAGGTTTGGGTCAGGTATAAGGAAGAAATCCTTCCCCAGGAGGGCGGCGAGGCCCCGACGCAGGCTGGGGGTGCCCCATCCCTGGGGGGGCCCAAGGCCAGGCTGGACGGGGCTGGGGGCGGCCCGGGCTGGGGGCAGGGGTGGTGCCCATGGCAGGGGCTGGAACGAGGTGGGCTTTGAGCTCCCTTCCAACCCAACCCTTTCTCTGATTTGGCGCTTGCAGGTGCCAGAGCCTTCCGACGAAGACCTGGTGCTGCCTGGCAGCACGTGCCCCTGGATGATGGAGCAGCACACCCGCCTCCAGCGAGCCCTGAGCGACCTGAAGAGGCTACGCCAGGCCCTGGAGGCAAAGAAATGCCTCCTGGGAGAGGGAAGCACCAAGGAACCATGCCAGGAGGTACAGAAGCTCCAGGAAGCCACAGAAAAACTGGTGGTGCTTACCAAGCGGCTGGAGGAGAAATGCAGATCCCTGCAGAAGACCATCCGCCAGGCCAGCAAGACTCCAGGGCCTCTGCCCAGCCAGAGCTCCGCCGAGGCGCCGCCGCCTTGCGAGAGTGCCCCCAGCCCAAGCGAGGAGGTGCTGGTTGCCCAGCTCACGCAGCTGAGCAAGGAAAACAAGAGACTGGAAGAAGAAAATTCTCGCCTCCGAGGGCAGGTGGACGCAGTGATGGAAGTCCAAGCTGAAAGTGCTGACCTGAAGAGGCAGCTACAGCAAGTGGCAAAGGAGCAAAAATCTGCCCTGCAACAGGTCAGCAAGCTTCAGGCCCAACTGCAAGAGGCAGAGCGCCAGCTGAAAGCGCTCAAGCAAATTGCAGACAGAGGGCCACAGCTGGAGAGAGAACACCTGGAGACACAGCTAGCGCTCCAGAAGGAAGAGCAGGAGCTCGAGAGCTTGCGGAGGGCTCAGGCGGAAGGGAAGAGGCAGCACGAGGAAGCCTCGCAAATGTTACGAGCCCAGGTGGCTGAGCTGGAAGATCGGTGCCACCACCAAACTGAACAACTCCAGCTGCTCGCTGAGGAACTGCAGCGGCTGAAAAACGAGCAATCCAGCCCTGCCATTACCCATCTGCCACAGTTACCATCTACCACAGATACCACCCACACAGTCACCTCCAAATCCGAGTCGGCAGAGGACAGCCCAGGGCCCTGCCTTCCTTCAGAGGAGGACGCTGCAGATGAGACCCAAGAAGCAGAAACGCAGCAACAGTCCTTCATCCTGCAGGTTCCAGTGGGACAAGGACCACTAAGGATTCGGAAATTCCTAGCTCGGTACAGCTGTGACCCTGCTGATAGTCCCAACGAGCATCCGGAGCTAGAGCTTCCCCTCACCGCAGGACAGTTTGTTTATGTCGTTGGGGAGATGGATGAGGATGGCTGGTATATCGGAGAGCGGACGGACAGCAGAAGAGGGTTCGTCCCCTCCAATTTGGTGGAAGAAGTTTTCGATGACCTCGTCTTGATGCCAGTGCCTCCAGAGCTAAGGGATCTCCTTCTGGACACAGATGATGAGGAGAGTTCCACCGACAGCTGCAGCAGCAGTGAGGAAGCCGGGGATGATCTGGACGAAGAAATCTGTCCCGGTGTGCTGGCTGAAGAGGCCCTTACAGAAGGCTTCCTGGAGGAGCTGTGTGATGGGCCAAAAGAGGAAGAAGAAACCTCCAGCACAGGAAACAGTTATTCCAGCTACCCTTTCTGTCTGTCACTCGATTTGGAGGAGGAGGAGAAAGAAGATCAGGGTGGGGGTGCCGAGGGCTTCAAAAATCAATAAAGTGTGGCTAATGATGAGCCTGGCCTAGGTGATTCTTCTCCAGAATGTTTATAGAAATGGAAAAGCACTTCTTTGCCCTGCAGGTAACTGCAGGCTGGAACAGGTTGGCCAGAGAGGTGGGCGAGTTCTTGGAGACCTTCAAAAGCCAGCTGGACGCGGTCCTGGGGACCTGCTCTGGGTGGCCCTGCCGGAGGTGGGGTTGGGACAGGCGGACTCAGAGCCCCCTTCCCTCAACCTCTGATTCTGGGGACGCAAAAGAGACCCCCAGCGAGGCCCTGCAGAGCCTCAGACCTCCTCGGGGCACTCTGGAGGGCCACAGGGCCCGCGGGGCCCCTTTCACGGGTTGTGGAAGCCCCCCATCACCAGCTTGTGTCACGGGGACTTGTCACAGCCCGGGGCAGTGGGGCGCCCAAACCCTTCAGAGGCCGGAGCCACCACGCCGAGGGGGAGCTCCTCCTGTTACTGCCAGGCTCCCCGGGCAGCGGGGCAGAGCTCTGTGTGACTTTTTATTATTATTTATTAGCTTTATTGTGACAAAACGCGGTGTTTTGGGGATATTTCTGTCAGTATGGACCAAGACCGTAGCCGCCGTTCCTCCTGTTACTGCCAGGCTCCCCCGGGCAGCGGGGCAGAGCTCTGTGCGACTTTTTATTATTATTTATTAGCTTTATTGTGACAAAACGCGGTGTTTTGGGGATATTTCTGTCAGTATGGACCAAGACCGTAGCCGCCATTCCTCCTGTTACTGCCAGGCTCCCCCGGGCAGCGGGGCAGAGCTCTGTGCGACTTTTTATTATTATTTATTAACTTTATTGTGACAAAACGCGGTGTTTTGGGGATATTTCTGTCAGTGCGGGCCAAGACCGCAGCCACCACTCCTCCTGTTACTGCCAGGCTCCCCGGGCAGCGGGGCAGAGCTCTGTGCGACTTTTTATTATTATTTATTAACTTTATTGTGACAAAACGCGGTGTTTTGGGGATATTTCTGTCAGTGCGGGCCAAGACCGCAGCCACCACTCCTCCTGTTACTGCCAGGCTCCCCCGGGCAGCGGGGCAGAGCTCTGTGCGACTTTTTATTATTATTTATTAGCTTTATTGTGACAAAACGCGGTGTTTTGGGGATATTTCTGTCAGTGCGGGCCAAGACCGCAGCCACCACTCCTCCTGTTACTGCCAGGCTCCCCGGGCAGCGGGGCAGAGCTCTGTGCGACTTTTTATTATTATTTATTAGCTTTATTGTGACAAAAATTAGATTTATTGTGACGTTTCTGTCAGCGCGGGTCAAGGCCGCAGCCCACCTCCGAAAGCCCCGGCAGAAGGGGTGTGTGGGGGGGATGTAAGGGGGAAGAACTATATTTCCCAGCGTTCCAGGGGGTGGGGCCTCGAGGCTGACTTCCGGTTTCCGGGGAGTTCTGGGGGCTGCGCGTTGCCGCTGCTGCCCACTGGGGGGCGCCGGGGGCGGGTGGGGTGGGCGGTAGGGGGGGGCGGGGTAGGGCCGGGGGGGTGCCACTGGGGGTCTGGGGGGTGTGGGGGCACTGGAGTGGGCATTGAGAGGTCTGGGGGGTAAGGGAGGGGGGTTGGGGGGTCTGTGGGGCAGGGCAGGGCCATGGAGGGGGTCACTGAGGGGGCTGGGGGGCTGGGGAAGGGGGATTGGGGGGTCTGGGAGGCAGGGAGGGCACTGGAGTGGGACACTGAGGGGTCTGGGGGGTGGGGGGGGCACTTGAGGGGGGCACTGAGGGGTCTGGGGGGCTGGGGAAGGGGGATTGGGGGGTCTGGGAGGCAGGGAGGGCACTGGAGTGGGACACTGAGGGGTCTGGGGGGTGGGGGTGGCACTTGAGGGGGGCACTGAGGGGTCTGGGGGGCAAGGGAGGGGGGTTTGTGGTCTCTGTGGGGCAGGGCCTTTCCAGCAGCGCCCTGCCCAAATTTTGGTGCTAACCACGCCGCCCGCTGCCCGACCCTTGTCGTTCACCTTGCGCCCTACATTTGTTGGAGGGGGGAGCGAGCCCGGGGGGGAAAATGGCCAAACCCCCCCAAGGAAAGCTCCGTTTCCCTTGCATGTTCACCCTCCCCTGATGTTTAACTGAACCTCTCGGTGGCCGTGCTGGGGGCAGGAGGGGGGCCGTGAGGAGGGGTCGCACATAGCTTGCCCTCGGGGGGTCTCCGGGGGCGTTGCGGGGAGGGAAAACTTTGCTTTTTCCTGCCCTGCCTGCCGCCCTGGGCCGTCGCTGTGCTCCTCAGGTGGTATTTGAGGGGTCCTGGGGTCACTGCTCCATGCTCACGGTCATCCCTCACTGATACCGCTGCCAAGTCCGAGCTCTTCGTGCTCCGCTGCAGGTGCGTGGTCTCGTCCACTTGTCCCCTTTGCATTCTCCTTGCCGTGAAGTCACCGATGTCTCTTTTTCCTCTTGCTTCTAGGCAAAGCTCCTGCCCCTCAGAAGCTTGCCTTTCTTATTTATTTTTACCGAGAGGTCCTGGAGGCACCTCCAGAAGCAGCTGTAGGGCGGACAGTCAGGAAAATACCTTCACAAATAAATCCTTCAAATTCAATAACTTCACAAGTGAACCCGTTGGTGAAATAAGTGGCAGAGTGAGCGCAGGGGGACGTGTGGAGGGCAGCAGCTGCTCTGCCCCGTGCCCAGCACGAGGTGAGCAGGGCTTGGTTTGGCCCCGAGCTTTGGGCAGGGGCTCTGCAGCGTTTCGGTGCCCTCGCCAGGCTCCGCAGCACCAGGGGTCGCACCCCCCTCGGGAGGGCGGTGGTGGCAGCCGAGAATTCGGTGTTGGTGGAGAGCAATCCGGGGCCGTGCCGGAGCGAACACTGCGCCTTTGTTACCCGAACAATGTTTCCACGCCGGGATTCCTCACCCCCTCGCCCCAACCTTCGCCGCCACCGGCCACAGCCTTTGTTTTGTGGCAGGACTCAGGGGACGGGCACCGCTCGATGCCCAAAGACCACGCTCCGAAGGGTGCCAGCGAGCAGGGCTGGGGGCTTTTTGCTGGCGGGTCTGGCTGGCGCAGCCCGCTGCGATGTGCCCAGCAGCGGGGTTTTCCTCCTGAGGCCGAGAGGTAAGGCTGCTCCTGCTGCAGGACGGTTTCTGCCTGGCTTGGCAGCACCAGGGAGGGGTGAAGGTAGGTGGCGCCTCTGCCCGAGCTCTGCTCTGGGCTTTTTGAGGGCAAACCGGGCTGGTTGTGCTGGGAGGCTGGCGTAAACGGTGGTGTTGTCCGTGCGGGATCTCTAATAGCATCGCTCTCTGAGCCTCGGGTTGTGCTGGCACTGGGAGGGCTGCTCTCAGGTGTGCCTGGTGCTGGTGTATCGCGGGGCTCCGGAGCTGGAGCTGTGATCCAGCCCCGTGGCATCTGCCAGGGTGAGGACACCCCGCACCCTGCCGACCAGGCGCCGGATCCAGAAAGCCCTCGGAAATACCTGCGGCGATCTCACGTTTTGGTGCCCGGGGTCCTCCTGGCCTGCGGAGCCTCCGCGTGTCCGTGGGCTCGGCTCAGGTGCTGGAAAACAAGGAGCCGAAACGGCCGCGGGGCTCCTGTGCGCCCCAAAACCTGCACGTGAGCTGGGAAAAGGCTGTTCCTGCCCTGCAGCCTCGGGAAGACCCGAGGGAGCCCAGCGGCTGCGCTTTCTGTCCCCAGGTGCGTGTCACCTCCTGGCACCGCTCCCCGGCGCGCTGCGCAAAGGTCCCGGTGCCACCCGAGGGTGTAAAACAAGCGCCCTCCCCGCTCCGATCTGCAGCCCGAGGGATATCGGAGAGGGGTCGGTGCCAAGGGGCAGGCTGAGCGCGGAGAGGGGCCCTGGGACGTGCCCGCGCCACGCGCAGGGGGGGCTTTTTTGTTTTTTTTTTCCTGCTGAGCTGGCGCTCCGTGCCCCAGCAGCTCCAGGACGGCGCGGACAGAGGCTGCGCGAGCTTTCCGAGCCTCCGGGCCGCTTCTGGCAGACGGGGATTAAACATGCCAGGGCGTTCATGGCTCACGGGTGCCTCTGGAGCAGAAGCAGTTTGTTCCGTCCACGGCTGCGCCGTTTTCCGGGGAATTCCAGCCCTCCCGGGTCCCGCGGGGCAGGGTTTGCCCAAGGCATCGCCAGGGCTCCGTGGCGGGGTCCGGCACCGAGGGACAGCACGGTGCCGGTGGGGGACGGAGGGTGGTGGGGAGCGGAGGGCGGCGTGGGCAGCGCGGCGTCGCCGTGGGCCTGAGTCACCCTACAAACGAGCCGCCTCCGCCAGCTTATCACACCCGTGGGTGCCCCGCTCCGCACCCCGAGCCTCCAGCTCAGCCCGGAGCTGGCGGCGCCTTGGGCAGGGCCGGAGAGCCTCGCGGTGCCCGGGGTGGTCCTCGGTGCCCAGGGGAGGGGGGATAAAAGCTTTGGAGGATGGGGAAACTGAGGCACGGGGCATCGCTCTGCCTCGGGGTTGCCCCGCTCCTGCCCGTGGTACAACCCCTCTGCGGTAACTCCCAGCCCCGTGCGCCCCCAGCTCCCGCGGGAAGGACCCTGGGAGCCCCAAAGGAGCAGCGCGGACCCCTGGAGGGCCCCCAAGGCTGCTCCTGGCCCTCGAAAACCGATGGAGCAGGAGGGCAGCTCTGTGCCGAGGGCACCTGCAGCCCCGCGCCGAGCCACGGCACGTGGCTGAGAGAAGGGAGGAACGGGAAGCGGAGCCAAACTCAGGGGTGCCCCCTGGGAATCTGGGTGCTCCACCGCCGGGCCGCGGAGTATCCGCAGCGGTGCAGGGCAAAGGGTTAACAGGCAAAAGGAGCTGATTTGCCAAGTGGTTCCTGGTTTATTCAGTGTGCGAAAGAGGCAGGGACAGGGGAGGGGAGCGCCGGGTGGGGAGCTGGGAGCAGGGCTGGTACCCGCCCGGCATCGCCCACCGCCACCACCGGGTCCCATGGGGCCACCCCACGGCACCGCCGACAGGTACGTCCCCAGCAGCCCGGGGGGAGCTCCGGGGGGAAACCGGAGCCAGGGGTGGCACAGGGGCCACCAAACCCCCTCCTGGGCCCTGCGGCACCCATCCAGCCCCCTGCCACCGGTCCCCTTTGTCCTCCCAGCCCCGTGCTGGTGCCTTCCCCTGCTCTTCGCCCCATGCCACGGCTGCACCCATGGGAACACGGGGACAGGACCCCCGGGTCCCTGCTGCCAGAGCCCCCCCCCCCCCCCCCCGTGGTGCCAGCAGGGTTTGATGCAAAGCTCGATGTCAGGACCTTCGAGCCTGCTGCCTGTCCCTCCGGTCCTCAGTTTCCCCGTCCCGCAGCGGTGGCCGGTGCGAGCGTCCCCCAGGCACCCCAGAACAAGGTGCTGGCGGTCAGTGGTCACCGGTGTCAGGGAACGCAGCTCTTCCCGAAGAGAAATCCGTGTTGGCGCCCGTGTCCTTCACCCTCTGCGTGCTCCCACGGGTCCTCAGCCGAGGACGAGCTCCTCTGTGTCCTCGGGGTGGGGATTTGGGGCTGGAGCAGCCGTTGGGAGCAAGCTTGCTTCTTGCTTCCTCCCCTGGGAGCTGTGACTGTGACCTGGCCCTGGCTGGGTCCAAAGTGCTGGGGGAGACGCCTCGAGGCGCAGACTGGGTGCGCTGTGGCGCAGGGTTCCCTCCAGCCCTGCTGGCACTCGAGGCATCCGGGGACACTTCTTGTCCCCAGCACCCCAGGGACGGAGGAGCCGGGTGCGTGCCCAGCCCGGCCGCGTGCCCCGCTGCGATGAGCACCGAGCCGAGGGGCTGGGCGGGGGCAGCCCCCCAAAAACCCCGTCCCCGATGGGGCAGAGCCTGGACCGCTGCCCGGAGGAGCCGACCTCTCGCCGGCGCATCCCGGCACCGAGCAGTAACGGCGCCATGCCGGTGAGAGGCTGCCCACGGTGTCCCCGTGCCGACGGGGCGCACGTGGGGCTGGTCAGGTTCACGGTGGTGCAAGCGGTGGCAGCTGATGCCGGAGGGTTGCTCTCACGGGTGGGATTTCATCCCGTCTCCATCGCTGCGGGGGACGCTGCTCAGCTGCGAGGCTCCTCCGGGCTCCTGCCGGCCCCTGCGCAGGAGGCTGGGCTCACACTGCGAGGTCCCCGGCTGCTTTGTTGCACTAAAGCAAGAAGTTCTGGGACCTTCTGGGCGCTTTTCTGGGCACCGACACCTTCACAAAACCCGCCAGGCCATAAATCATCAGGTGGCCTCTGATGACCCTCTCAGAGCAGGGTCAGAAGTGCCAGCAGCGCCGGCCCCCAGCAGGTCCCTCTCGGGATGTGCCCTCGCCCCGGGTGCTGGGGACACTCGCCCCATCCCAGGCTCAGCCTTACACAGGGTGCCTCTGCTAATTGCCGTGTTAATTGCCAGCTGCGGGCACAGCTCGGCAGTGCTCCGGCTCTGCCTGTTCTCGCCACGAGGTTGCGCCGGGAGCAGAGCCCAGGAGCAGCAGTTCTTCGCTATTTCTTGATTCTTCTGTATTTATCAAAGCCGCCCGCTCAGTCAGGTCCTGTCCTGGGCAGACCACGGGGCAGGTAACGGGCAGGCACGGAGGGAAGTTTTTTATCAGCTGACGGCGCTGGGAATGGAAAAACAGGAAAGCGCCTGAGCTCATCCCATTTCCCTGCCTGGCCCAAGCGGGGCTGGCTGGGGGCAGAGCTGCCTGCGGGGCCAGGGCGCAGCGGGGTGAGTCGGGGCTGGGGGCGGCCGTGCAGCCTGGGACCCCCCTGGGCCCCCCCATGTCTGTTGCTGTTGGGTTTTTGGGGACCTGAGCAGGGGTGGGTGGCATGGGCTGGAGCACTGGGCTTGGGCTGCCGGGCTTGGGGTGCTTACAGGGTTTGCAGCCTGGGGGCTGCCCGCACCCAGCTAAAGGGAGCAGGAGAAGGGATTTTTGTTTAATGGGATGTAACGTGGGCTAAATGGGCACTGGAGGGGCCAGGCGTGGCAGGGAGCTGGGTTTGGGGGCTGAAAGCTGCTCCCCACCGTGGCCTCTCCTTAAGGGCTGCTCAGCGTGGGCAGCCCATGGGGTTTTTGGGGTGCCCCAGGGCTCGGCGGCACAGCACAGCCTCCCCATGGGGCATGGCCAGGGCTTAGTTCCCCCACAGACCGGGCTCCGCGTGCGCAGAACCTGAGGGAAGGAGCGTGTGAGCAGGGCTGCGCGGCTCTGCCTCGGCAGCGGAAGGGTTTGCTCAGGTTTGGGGCACCGAAAGGCCGAAAACCTCCCCGGGGACCCAGCCGATGCCGTGCCCGGTGCCGACGGCTCCGTGACCGTAACGGCAGCAGCACCGCGGGTCCCATCCTGCTGCTGTCCTGGGACCAGCCCCAGCAAACGCAGGGACTGGGTGCTGGTGGTGAATCCCCGTCCCCAAGCACCTGCAAAGCCCCTGAGCGCCCTCCCCCCGGGGAAACAGCTCCCAGGGGAGGCGCTGAGCCACGCAGCGGTGAAATTTGGGGGGTTTTGAGCCGCAGCAAAGCATGCGGGTGCACGGGCTGCATCCTGCGGTGGTTGCCAGTGTGGGGGGGGACAATGGCTCGGCCCCACCGAGCTGAGCCATGGTGGAGAGGAGCTGCTCTCGTCCCAGCCAAATTCCTGGGCGCTTAATGAGTAACCGGCAGCGAGGCGCGCGGCTGCGCCCGGCCTCGGGAGGGTGGTTCTGGCGGCTCCTGCGAGCCAGGGCAAACACAGCCGGGGGCCGTCCAGGGGCACCCGTGCAGCCCCCGGCCGTGTTCGTGCAGGGCTGGGGGCCGGGGGGGCGGGAGCCCTCCCCATCGCTCTGCGGGGTCGGGGGCCCCGCATGGTGCTTGGGGCTTGGCAAGGTCAGCGCGGGGGGATGCGGCCGGGACGGGCAGCTCCTCTTTATGGCCACCATCAGCTTTACAGTCTGCTTGGAGCTGTAGGAGAGGCTGTAAAAGCAGCCTGCGGGGGTGCTTGTGGGGTTGGAGGGGCCTGATGGGGTCTGCAGAGCTCAGCTGGGACCACCCCAAGCTCGCCCCATCCCCCCCGCTGGGGCCGGGCCGGCTGCATCCATCCCTGATGCCCCCGCTCCTCCGTCCCGCAGCGCCCGGCCCCGGCCCTGAGCGCGGCATGGACGGCCCCGACATCTTCCTGGGCCCCTGCGAAGGAGCCCTCTGCGGGGTCCCGGGCCAGAAGCGTCGCTGCATGTCGGCCCTGGAGCCCGTCACTTTGCCCAGCCCCAGGTCCGAGGCCAGCTGGGAAGAGGAGGAGGAGGAAGACGAGGATGAAGACCGGTTCCGGGGGGTGCCGCTGCGGCGAGCGTGTGCCCTGCGGACCTCGATCCGCAGCCGGGACCCGTTCCGCCGGCACAGCTGGGAGCCAGGCAAGGAGCTGCGCGGGGTCCCCGGCTACGACCAGCTCAGGTAGCGGTGCCCCCACCCCGTGTCCCCACGCCAGACCCTGCACTCCCCGCTCTGGTGGTCAGGATCCTCCGTGCAGCACCCCCGGCACACCCCCTGCCCCGACGAGGCACCGAGCAAGGCTTGCCCCACGGATATGGGGCTGCCGTGGGGCTCGGGGCACCGATGCCGCAGCTGCCCCGGTTCGGTGCCCCCCACCCCAGGGTGCCACAGCTCAGGGTGCCCCTCTCCCTGCCACAGCGTGAGCCTCAAGGGGCTGAGCCCCGACGACATCGACTCCAGCACGGAGCAACTGGACGGGCTGGGGAGGCGCCGGCGGGACCCCCGGCGAGCCCCCCTCGTCCACAGCACCGAGTCCCTGCTGTCCCTGGACGAGGAGGATGAGGCCGATCTGCAGCGGGCGCAGGTAGGAGATGCTGCTCCTCTTCCTCCTCCTCCTGCCACCCCGGGGTGCAGCACCCGCCTCCCCCTGCAGCCGGCGGCGCAGGGCTGAGGGCAGGGGACCCCAGGAACCACAGTGGATGGAGACAGCCAAGCAGAGCCCCCGCCCCGGGTGCCTTCGCCATCATCCCAGGGCTGGGCTGCGTTATTCTCCAGGGGGAACTTCATTTTGGGGAGGGGGAAATTAAAGGTCCGTGAGCCCAGGGACCGCCCAGTGCATGGGGACCCTGCTGGCCCCACAGCGGGCAGCCACCGCCCTGCGCCCAGGGACTGTGGCAGGGACAGGGGCCGGTGGTCCCGGTGATCCTGGTGGTCCCAGTGATCCCGGTGACCCCGGTGGTCCTGGTGGTGCCGACCCCATGCCTGCTGGCAGGAGGACGCGCGGAGGCTGCAGGTGTACCGGGCCAGGAGCGCTGGCGGCTGCACCCTCACCAAATCCGCGTCCCTCGGCGTCATCGACAGCTTCCCCGCGGCAGTGGGTGAGTGGCAGCGCCCGCGGCCCCCCAGGGACGGGTGGAGGTGTGGGGGCAACGGGACCCTGGCCCATCCCAGCCCCTCCTTTAATTCGGGCCCCGTCTCTTTGCCCTTGCAGAAATTTCCCCCTTCGCCTCCCAGCAGAGCCTGGCCAATGGGTGAGTGTGGGGGCACGAGGGGGCTGTGGTGGGTGCGGGTGATGTCCCCCAGCACCTGGCCCCTATTTTGGGGTGCGAAGGCGGCCCCCCCAAAGTGGCACTGATCCTGCACCCTGCCGGGCTAATGGCCGGTGGGGTCCTGGCACACATCACGGGGGGCGCCAGGAGCAGACCCCCCCAGGCCGGAGGGGACGGTGCCCCCACAGCGCTGTCCCCACCCCGCCTCGAGGCGCTTTGTGCCCGTGGGGCCCCGCAGCCCCAGCGCCTGTCACAGCCCATTCCCGTCCTCATTAGGGCAGCACGCCGGGGGGGTCAGGGCACTGGGACTGGCAGGGAGCCACTCGGGGACGGGGACAGGGACGGGGACGGGGACGGGGACGGGGACAGGGATGGGAGGTCAGCTGGGGAGCACGGGGGTGCTGAGCCTCCCCCTGACCTTGCTGGTTTCGGAGGGGGCATCTCACCCTCTGCCAAGCGTGGACGGGACCGAGGTTGGCTTTGCTGTGGGAAATGCACAAAGGGGCCGTGTTGGTCACCCCAGAACCTTGGGGACATGCCCGTAGCCATGGGGCTGCCCCATCCGAACCTCGTGGGGCAGGCGACGCCGCGGCGTGGCCGAGGAGGGGATGTAGGCACCGTCCCGCGACGCCACCCCGGGGGTCCCCGCATTACCCCCGTGCGGGGCCGGCTCGGCGGGGAGCGAACAGAAGGGCTCTGTGCCGGGCCCAGCTGCAGCGGAGCAGCCACCCCGGAGAAGCCGGGGGGCCGCGGCGGCTCGGCTCGCTCCTCCCTACTTCCTGGCCCGCGGACGCCCGGGGACAGAGGGGGATTGTGCGGCTGATCCTGCTCCTCCTGCAGCTTCGGCGCTGGGAGCTGCGGGCAGCTGGCGGCCTCGGGCGAGCCGGGGAGCCGGGAAGAGAGCCCCCTGGGCCGAACCCTCAGCTTCATCAGGAGGATGACGGGGAAGACGAAGGTAGGGGGGAGGAGATGAAGGGGGGGGGGGGGAGCATCCGTGGCTGGGACCCCTCGAGCCAGGCACTTGAGGCCGCGGGGCAGCGGGGGGGCGTGGGGTGCTCCCCAAAATGCTGAGTCGGGGTCAGGGGTGGGATGGGGGCTCGCTCCGGGCTCTGCAGCTGTGACGCTGGCCGCTGCCCTTTGGGGATGCTGTGCCTCAGTTTCCCCTTTCTGCTTGATGTCATCCTTGGCTGCTTTCCGGGGTTTGGGGTCCAGAGAGGGGAAAAGCTCCGTGTACGCCCAGCGCAGTGCCTGGGCGAGTCCTGGGGTGCTCGCTCTGTCCCCCCAGGCCCCCCCCCAGCTCTTGGTGGGCATCTTGGACATTTCCGCTTCCCCAAAACCCAGCGGGAGGTGAGACGGGAGCGGGGCTGCGCTCATGGAGCTGCGCCAGCGGGGCAAGTACCGGCTCCTGCCCGGGCACCGGGGATGCGGTTTCGGTGCCTGTGCCATCACCCCCGTCCTGGCCGCCCCCGATGTCCCCAGGGGCCGGCACTGCCGCGGTGCCGCTGGGCGTGATGGTGACGGGGGACATCAAGGGCTGTGGGTGTGCCTGCAGCACCGCTGTGCCCATGGGTGCAGAGGGGGCCGGTGCGAAGCCGCTCGCCCCTCGCAGCAGCCCGGGCTGCCGGTGGCATCGGCTGCTCCTCGTCCCGGTGTGCCGGGGACACTTTGGTGGCCCGGGGCCGTGCTCTGTGGGCACCCTGGGCGCGCTGCGGGCGGCGGGGCTGGGCCCACGCAGCGGCCGAGGAAATGAGGCTTTTCCTGGTGGCGGGCGTTTGTTTGCGCACTGAGCTCACCGCCCGCGCGCCCTCCCTCGGGCTCCTCCGCTGCCTCCGAGCGGTTTCCTGCAGCCACTCATTCATCTGGGCCGGTTTTCTTCCCACTGCTTTCCAGTAAATGTCCATGAACAGCGACCGGGAGGGTGCAGGGCCCTGGCGGGACCCCCCCTGTGCCTCAGTTTCCCCGTTCCCACCCGTAGCAGCAGCGACGGGATCCTAGATCCGTGGTTGAGGCGCCCCGGGGGGCACGCAGGAGCCTCCCTGCGCCCCTTTTGCTGGAGCTGCTTTTTGGGAGAGGCGTCCCCAGCCCCCAGGGCTGGGAGCTCGGGGGAAACTGAGGCACGGTGCTGCACGCAGCACCTGAGGAGCGCCAACGGCTTTTTGCTCTCCTCCCCAACCCTTCTGGGGCCAAACCCCACCCGGTCCCCAGAGGCGCGGGGCTTTGCCGTGACGCGAGGCCGTTAATCCTGCTGTCCTCCCCAGCCCCCCCGGGCAGAGGATTAGCAGCCAGCTGTGAACATCACCGGGGGCCCGGCCGTCCCCACGCCAGCAGCCGCCCAAATCCCCCCTCCTCGGCTCCCTGCGCCCCCCAAACCCCGCAGCCGTCCCCGTTCCACCCCGCTCGGCAGCTGGCCGCGACGCTGCAAACGGTTTGAAATCGGCGTTTGGGATTTTTTTTTTTTTTTAATTTTTTTAGTTTTATTTTTGGCAGGGAGGGGAGAAAAGGGGCCGCGGCCGCTCGCGCCGGCCTGGCAGAGTTTTGTTGTGAAAGCGCCGCTGCGAGCGGGGAGGGGACGGGGCCGGAGCCCTTCGCGCAGCGATTGCATCAGGCGCTGCACCAGGAGCGGGGCCAAGCTCCCCCCCCCCACAACAGATCGCTCCCCAAACCCCCCCAAAAGGGCTGCCGGTGCCTTTACAGCCCCCCAGCCTGCTCCTAAGGGACTTTCCCAGCAGGTGGATGGGAAGTCCTGGCTTTCCCAGAAGGGGAAGGTGAGGCTCAGCAAAGGGAAGGGGTTTGGTGGCGCTTTTGCACCGGTCCCGATGCCTTTGGGGGCATGTCCCTGCCTGGGGGGGTGACATGTCCCTGCCTGGGGGGGTGACATGTCCCTACCTGGGAGGGTGACATCCCCACCAGCCACTTGCATGACCCAGGGTGATGGAGATGCAGCAGGGGTGTGAGGCAGAGCCACCCCCAGGGGGACAGTGGGGACATCGCAGGTGTCGGGGTTGCATTTGGGAGCGGGCAGAGCCCCTCCACCTCCTGTGTGCCCCCACGGGGACAAAGGGAAATGCAGGGGGCTTTGTCCCAGCCCCCCCCCCGTGCTGGGGCTGGTGGCAGGGGGCGCTGCGGGGTGTCCCCCTGGGTCACTGCAGCAGAGGGGTGCTGGTGGCCGAGGGGGGGACAAAATCAGGTGGCGGTGACAGAGCCGCTGCTGTGGCCGCAGGGGGACAGGGTTCCCTTGGGACACCACGGGGACAGGAGAGGGGGGGGGCTCCGAAGGACATTGGTGCCACCATTAAGGGGGAAATCTGAAAGAGGGGACCCCGAGGGGTCCCCGTGCGACACCCGGGGGTTGGCTGGAGGGGACCACGCGGGGTTTGGCGACGCCGGGCGCGGGTCGGGCCGCGGCCGTCGAGAGCGGCGAGGCGGCGGAGGGGAGGGACGGCGCTGAGCTATTTCAGGAAGGAAAAATAATCAGGCGCCGGGGCCGGGCTCGCCGCTGCCCGCAGGCCTGGCTCTGCCTCTTGCCGCGGAGCTGCAGCCATGTACGGCCGTCCTGCCGCGAGGGTGAGGCATGGCGGGGGGCTCGGCACGGCGGGGGGCTCGGGGCGACTCCGGGGATCCCGATAGGAAAGCCCCCGACACCATGGGGCCAGATCCGGCTGGTGGTGATGGTTTGGGGGGCACAGAGATGGCTGGGGGGCACGGTGACGGCTGGGGGGCACGGTGATGGTTGGGGGGCACGGTGATGGCTGGGGGGCATGGCAAGGGGTGGCCCCCCTCTGGAGCAGGACCACGCACCCGCGATGCCACGGGGGCTTCGTCCCTGCTGCGGCGATGCCCGGCTGTGGTTTTGGTGAGGGGATGGTGGCGGCCTCGCTGGGGACCCCGTGGTTACAGGGTGGGTCCCCGCTCTGCCACCCCATCTCCCCCCTTCCCGGGTTCTTTACGGCTCCGTCCCGCTCGGCCGCCGCTTCCCCCTCGCCACGCGGGGCCCTCTCCCCCCACGTGATGCTCGCGGCGCCGCGGGGCTTTCCAGCGCCCGGATCCGGCCTGGCTGCACCGGGACGGGGGGGGTTTGGGGGTGCTGAGCCCTCCCATGCACCATTGGAGCCTCCCCACCGGCCACATCCTGCCCTGTTGGGGAGATGAGGGGAAGCCCGGTGCTCCCCTGGGTAGCCGGCCGCCCCTTCGCCGTTTCCTTCCGTCGGTTTTTGGGGCTCCGTAGGGGAGGCGCGGTGCGGAGGCTGGGGCTGAGGCAGGGTCCAGATGGAGGCCAGCTCCGCGCCGCGGGGACGGGGTGAAAGCAGGCTGAGATTTGGGGTATTTGCCAGCAAACGCCAGCACGAACGCCGCCCCGACGCTGCCTGGGGGGAAGCAGAAGCAAGCTCCGGCCGGAGGGCTTTGCCCTGGAGGAGGAAATGAGAAATTCGGAACCGGGCTGGAGGTTAAAGGAGGCCCGCGGCCTCCCCACGCCCGGGTGCTTTTTGGTGGCATGAGGCTCGGGTGGCCTCGCCGCCACCTGGCGCGGGTTTTGTGCTGCTCCCCAGCGAGGAGATTTCATCCAAGCCCGGCCTTGGCAGCAGGAGGCTGCTGGGAGCGAGCCCGCCGGGGGGTAACGTCCGCAGCTGCCTCGACAAAGCGCTGAAGGACGGAGCGGTTAATTACCAGAGCGGTTAATTAAGAGTGAGGCCGTCGCTCGCCGTCCAGGAGCGCCGAAGTTTGGGCTCCGTTTCCCAGCGGCGGCCGCTCCGCTCCACCTCCCAGCTCCTCTGCCCTCGCCGCCGGCAGGGAGCAGGATGCGGCCAGGTTCACTCCCTGCAGGCATCGCCCCAGAACTCAGGACCAGGATTCGGGAGCAGGCGCGGCCCTGGGGAAGCTTTTCCCCCGCTGCGAGGCCGTTGCACGGGGCCAGGCGGCCCCTCGGCCTCGGGAAACAATCCCCCTCTGTTGGTGCCGCGGAGGAAACCCCTGTTTACATGGCCTCGCCGTGGGGGAAAGCAAAGCTTTTCTTTGCTCCCTTGCTGGGAACATTTTCCCCTGGAGCTGAGCGAGGGCAGCGCGCGGTGGCTCGAGCACAAACGTTTGTCCCCCACACCCACCCAGGCTCGGAAGGGACGTGGTGGGGGTGGTGGCACCCCCCGGCTGGCTCCAACACTGGTGTTTGATTTTTTTTTTTTTGGTTACTGATTAAGCCAAAGCTGCTGGCGCTGCCTTACGGCTCGAGGCACGGCCTCCGCTCCTCCTGGCGAGCGTCGAGTGCCACCGGCTGGGATGTGCCGGCGAGAGGCCGCTTGTTTGCATGGCGTGCCCCCCAGTGGACAGCCGGGGGCTGAGTGCCCAAAAATCCTCCGGGAGGATTTTGGAAAGTGGAGGGGCACAAGGTTAACCCGAAACTGCACGAAGTGCCTGGCCAGAGTGAGCAGCGCCCAGTGGGAAGCGCCACTGCTCGCCTGCTTTAACCCCTTGGGCCGTGGTGCCCAGCACAGCCGAGCATTTTCTGGCCCCACGGGGAGCGTGGCACCAGTCCCCGGCTCCATCTGCGGCTCGGAGCTGTCCCCGTGCCTCCCATCCCCGTGCCTTCCCATCCCTGTGCCTCCCATCCCTGTGCCTCCATCCCGTGCCTCCTTCGCCCCGGGAAACGCGGCCGCGTTATCTCTGGGGCAGAGCTGTGCAAATCCTGGGGGAGCTGCACAAATCCCTGGGGAGCTGCACAGATCCCGGCTTCCCCGCACGGCGAGTTAATGTTCAACCAGGCCGGGAGCTCTGCACTCGCGTTGCCCCTCCGAGGGGGGGACGATTTCCACGGGGATAAAGTGTCCCTGGCGGGTGGCGAGGTCCTGGCAGCGAGCCGGGGTTGGGGGTCTCCAGAAATGTCCCAAACGAGCCCCGTGCCCCCCCCGCCTCCAGGCTCGGCAGCACCCCAGAGCTGCGTCGGGTCAGCTTCTCCCGCTGGGGCCCTTTCTGAAATCGGTGTTTTAAGGGGAAAAAAGCAGAATTTCCCCAAAATGCGTCCTCAGTCGGACTTCCTTGGCACCGGTGCACATCACCGCCCTGTGTGCCAGTGGTGCTCGGCGGGACCCGGCTCCTGCCGAAACCCTGCCGAAAGCCGGGGCGGGGGGGGGGGGGATGAGATGTGTGCCTTGGCCGTGAGCTGGTTTTGGGGCTGTGACTTCCCCCAGAAGTCACGGCCCCAGGAGTGAAGGCGTGGGAGCTGCGCCCCTGGATTTTGGGGCATTTCTCCCTCGGGGAGCGTGCGGTGAGCCTGGCTGGAACCGGACACCAGGGGCTTCGTCATGGAGTATCGGAACAGACCCACAAGGACCATTGGGTCCAACGCCCGGATTCCCGTAAGACCACCCCAAAACAGTGGGCTCGGTGCCCCCGTGAGCTTTTTCTTCCCACTTTGGGCCCCCAGACTGAGCCAAAGGCTCCGGCGTTGCCCAGCGAGGGTGCGGGACGCACCGGCTGCAGTCCCCAGGGCTTTGGAACTGCCAAGGTCCCACGTGGAGGGCCAGAGCTGGGCAGGGGAAACTGAGGCACGAGAGCTGAGCCCAGCCAAGCCCCGGGGCACCGCTCCGGAGTGACTCCGGGGGGACTCCGCTTAGCACCGCCACCACCCCCTATCCCGGTGCGGGCGCTCTGGGGGACCCCCGGCTCTTAACAAAGACCCCGGGGGGGCTCCACGAGGCCGGCACCGGCGGGGCCCTCCCCGCGGCGGGGCCGCCCCCCGGGAGGGAGGAGCCCGGTGGAGGCCGGAGGCCGCCACGGGGGGGGGGGCGAGGCCGGGCCGGGCCGGGAGGCTCCCGGCCATGTCCCGCATCGAGGCGCTGGCCCGGGCGAGGAGCGAGCGGAGCAAGGAGAGCGCGGCCAAGGTTTGGGGGACGGAGGGGGTCCGGGGGGGGGGGGGGGGTTTGGGGAAGGGGGCGGGGGTGGGATTTGGGTTCTCAGCTCAGGTCGGTGCCCCCCCCCCGCGTTGGGGGCTCCCGGAGGTTGGCTCTGCCCTTCCCCGCCCAGCTGCCGGGGGGGGGGGGGAAGTTTCGAGCTCCGCTGCTGTGCGCGGGGGGAGCCCAGGAGCCTGGCCGGGTGAGTCGGGTGCTGGGGGGGGCTCCGGGGTGCGGTGACCGGGGTGGGGGGGAATTTGGGGGGGGGGGGGGAGGGCTCTTTGCGCCGCGTGGGGTTGGGATGCGCGGGGAACCCCCAGATCCTGCCCCGGTGCGCGGCGTGGGCAGGGGGAACAATGAGCCCCCCCCACTGCACCGACACCGGGGGGGGGGGGGGGGCAGCTGCAACATGCCCCCCTCGACCCATCCCCCCCCCAGCCTCGGGGGCCCCGTTTTGGCGGCGTGGAAAGCTCCGGTCCCCGGCCGCATTGTCCGCGCCGCGGCGGAGACAAAGCCCGGCGGGGGGGGGGTTGGGGAAGGTTCCCGGCGGGGAAACTGAGGCACAAGGCGCCGGCCCCCCCCCGGGAACGCTTCCCCGGCCGCGGGGGGGGGGGGACAGCAGGGCTCCGGAGCGCGTTTGGCAATCGCTGGCGTGGCGAAACGGTGGCTGGGGGGGGGGCCGGGGGGGGGCAGCTGGTGCCTGGGCTTGGCAGGGCTTTGTGTGCCTGGGGGGGGCCAAGCGAGCGTGCGAGGCTCCGCTCCCCCCCCCCCCCTCCCCGTGCCTCGGTTTACCCCCATGCAAAATATTTTGGGGGGGGGGACGGTTTTTGGGGAGCTCCCCAGGGCGCGTGGCAGGGACGGGGCGGGCGAGCTCCGAGTTGGCCAGGGCTGAGTTTTGCCAGGTCTTTTTGGTCACCCCCGGGGGGGTCTCGGCAATGGGGGGGGGGGGCGGGGGGCTCATCCCCGGGGGGCTCATCCCTGGAGGTTTCATCCCCCCCCCAAAAATAAAGGCGTTCTCCAGGGTCCGGTGTTGGGGGAAGTGGTTGTTGGTTCCTGCGCACGCAGGCACGGCGGTGTCGGGGGGGGGGGGGGGGGGCGGTTTCTGTTTAAAAGCAGTTTCTTCAAAGCCCGCCTCGCCCCACCCGGGGCCGCCGGTGCCCCCCACCCCCCCCCAGAACCCCCCCTCCCACCCCCCCGTGACGGATCCCAGGCGCTTGGAGAGCAGCCACCGGCCCCGGCTGGGCGCTGCTCGCGGGCTGCTGCCGCCAGCTGTCACCCCCCGAGGAACGGGGGGGGGCCCCCCGAGGGGCTGGGGGGGGGGCAGCACCCAGCCATGGGCCCCCCTCCACTTTGGCTGGTGTGCGCCAGGTGGGATGCGCAGCCTGGTGGGGACCCCAGCCCCCCCCCCCCCCCCCCCCGGTGGCAGGACCCCTACTTTTGGGGTGACTCCTGGCAGAGCAGCCCCCCCCCCATGCTGCTGTGCCCTGAGTCCCCAAAATGGAGGGGGGGGGTCCCGCACCAGGTCCGAGCCCCCTCCCCAAAATAAAACCCCGCAGCTTCGCTCCCAGCTGGGAAACCTGAGACAGCTGCGCCCCGGTGTGGGGGGGGGGCGAATTTGGGGCCATAACGGGGCTTTTGTGCACACGGCCGGGAGGAAGGGGCTGGGGGGGGGGCGGGGGGGGGTTGGGACCCCTCCCTCTGAGCCGGAGCTGCCGGAGGTCTCGGAGCAGTTTGGGCCCCGTGCAGCTCGGAGGCATCTTTTGTTGCAGCGTCGGGAAGAAGCCGGCTTTGTTCTGCGCGTGGGGGGGGGGGGGCACGGCCCCCCCCCCCAGGACGCAGCCGACGCGGACCCAAGCCACGTTTCGCAGGTCGGAGCCGTCCTCGCAGCTGGAGTTTTCTCCTTCTGCTTCGCTTTCCGGGGGCTGTTTTGTCCCGTCCTGCCTCAGGAAGGCGACTTTGGGGGACTTCTCCCCAGGATGGCGGCGGGGGGCTGCAGCTGGGGACCCCCTCACCGTCCCCCTTCATTTTGGGACAGGTCGGTGGTCCCCAAATGTGCATCCTCGGGGGGGCCCCGCGCGGCTCTCAGCACCCGTCCCCTGGTGAGGAGGAGGAGGAGGAGGAGAAGCTGCGCCGAGCCGCGAAACGTGGCCGGGGGCTGCTCGGCGTGGGGGGGGGGTGGCTTTTTTTTTGGCGTATTTGGGGCAAAAAGGCAGGGGCGGAGGCAGCTGGGGTTGTCAGCGCGCTGAAGCCTCTCCCGCGCCTCCCCCGGTCTGGTTGGAGTTACCAAGCTACGGAGGCAGCCGCGGGCGCGTTCTCACGCAGGAAGAGGAGCGAGCTATCTTGGGCCGAGCCCCGTTCGTGCCAGCATAAATACACCCGCCGTGGGCGTTGCACCGCCGGCGCTGCCCTAAAAAAACCCCAAAGCTCTGCTCGGAGCAGAGCGACTTCCCACCCGCCACCTCCCCGGGGGGTTTTGGTGGCCGGGCACCCTCCGAAACTCGGGCCCGGAGGCGTCCGAGCGCGTCCCTTTGTTCCAACGCCCGGCTCGTCCCGGCTTCCCTGCCCATGGGGGGGCTGCCGCCCCCATCCCGCTGGGGTTTTGGTGCTGTGCCGGTCCCAAACGCGGCCGCGGCGTCCGGGGTTTCGGCTGCCCGCTGGGTTTGGGGTCAGGCAGAAGGGAGCTGGGGCTGGGCGCGTTTGGGGGCGTCCGAAATTCGGCTGTGGGATGCGCCCGTGCTGCTCAGCCCGGGGGCGGTGGCGGGTGGTGGCCTCTGTTTTCCTCCCCCCAAGTTATTTATAGCCACGTGCTCGCATCCGGCCGCCTCCGACGTCCCCGGGGTGGGGACCCCTCTCCTGCAATGGGGCATCCCCTTTGGGGAAGGGCGCAGCCCCCCAGCCCCATCCTGCTGCCCCCAACCCCGCTGTGGGCACCCCAAAATGAGCCCCCGGCCGGATGCCTCTTGCTGTCCCCGCCGTGCCAGCCCCCGTCGGCACCGCACCGGGACCAGGACAGGGACAGGGACCCTCTGTGTTCCCCTGTGGCGCCCTGCACAAAGGCTCCGTTCATCCCGCGTGGGGCCGCCAGCACCAGGCGCACCCCCTGCCCCACTGCAGGTTTGGGGCCGCTGCCCCCAAATCTCCCCGCTTTTACCCCAGCGCAGTTGGTGTCAGGTAAAGAAAAAAATCAGCGCTCGACCCCCAAAATACCGCCAGGGCATCCGGGAGCGATGGTTTTAGGGCTGTGCCCAGCGCTTGGCCCCAGCCACGTGGACCCTGCGGGGTCACGCCATGACCCCGCTGCCCGTGGGGGTCCCGGGATCCGGCTGCGGGGCTGGGGGCGCAGCCGGAGCCCGTGCTGGGGAGCAGCCCCGGCGTCACGCTGGGGTAACGGCACGGGGACGGCGGCGGCAGGAAGAGAAATCGCCTCCCTCCTTTGTCTCCTGGCTGTTTTGTTTCCTGCGGTTGGGGCCGGGAGGCAGGAACTGCGGGGCCTTTCCTCCCCCGGCCTGCGCCGAGCCGCCTTCCCTTTAAAGAAGGAGGAAGAAAAAAAAAAAAAAAAAAGTGAAAAGCCAAACAAACAACAACAAAAACCAACACAACGGGGCCGGGAACAATCGCGGCACAGAGCGCGGGGCAGATGTTGTGGCCGCGGGCGCAGCTCCCTCCCAGCCGGGGGCTGCGGGGCCGGGATGTGCTGCTGCTCCTGCGCCCCCTTCCCGGAGGAAAGGGATCCGGAGAGACCCCTCTGCGGGGAGCGGGTGAGCGCCGAAGCCCCCCCCCGGGCTCTCTCGCTGGCTCTGGACTAACCATGGCCCCCCCCCGGTGCCACATGGGAGCAGGGGCCGCGTCCTCCCCACATCCTCTAACGGTCCCCAGGGAGGGGATGGGGATGTTCTGCCCGTGCCTCCAGTCCTCCTCGCCTCCCTCCTGTCCTGCTCAGCCTCTCTGGTCCCGGGGGGGTCTTTGCCTCTTGGTCCCACCCCCCCCCAGTCTCAGGGAGCCTCCTGTATGTGCACTGCGTCCGCCGCCGGCACCTCTCCGTCGGGACGGCTGCGCTGGATGTGGGGAGGGGGTGTCGGTGGGGTGCGGACCCCCTGCTTCTCACCCCCCCCACACCCCCCCGGTGCCAGCTCGGCTTCACAAATCTGCTGCCCCCCACGTTTTGGGGGGCCGGCTTGGCCAGGGCGTGCTTCGCGGGCATCCCGGTGCCAGGCACGGCCAGGGCTGGGTGCGCACAAAGCCGGCTCTGTGCCGGCACGGCCGGGCTGCCGGGGGGTAGCACCTCCCTGCCAGGGGGGGGACCGAGGTGGGGGCGTCGTGGGGGGCACCCTGCGGCCCCCCACATGCTTGGGGCCGGAGCAGCCTGCAGAAGCTGCTCAGGAAGCCACCAGCTCCCTTCCCTTTTTTGAGAGGCCAAAGCTGCGGCAACCCGCGGGCGGCCGCCGTGGCACCGGGGTCCCCAGGCAGGACCCCGCTGCCATCCCCACAGAACGGGAGGGGCACAAGTGGCCTCCGAAGCCCCGTTTTGGGGCTAAACGGTGAAAACGCACACTTTGGCTAAAGGGTGAGGACACACAGGGCTGCCCATCGCCACCGCGGCTCCCCGGTGATGCTCCGTGACCCCGTGGGCGCAGGGAAGCGGCCCCCCGCCCGCCACGGCCCCCGCCGCTCATCCCCCATTGGGGCTGGCAACTGCGGTGACGGGGGGGGGGACGGGGGGGGGGGACGTGTGCTGGGGCGGGGGGGATTTCTCCCGCAGCCTCACGGTTGTCATGGTTATCGGATGATGGGAAGCACGGGAGAGCCGAGCGAGCGGGGTGGCTTTTCGGCACCCGCCTGCTCCCCACCGGGGCTGCGGCAGCGCCCGGCAATGGGGGACCCCCCGGGGCGGGGGGCGGCGGGGGAAAACGGGGTCCCGCGTCTCCCCCCGGCCACCAGCCGCAGCCCGAGGGAGCGGGGGGCTGCTGTGCCCGCGGGGGGTGCCGGGCGCCCGCCGTGCCGCAGCCCCGTCACGCGCCCGCCGCGTCTCTCCGGGCAGAGCAAGGAGAAGGAGAAGATGAAGGAGGGCAAGGAGAAGGACGCGCGCTACACCAACGGCCACCTCTTCACCACCATCACCGTCTCGGGGATGACCATGTGCTTCGCCTGCAACAAGAGCATCACGGCCAAGGAGGCTCTCATCTGCCCCAGTGAGTGCCCGGGCGCCCGCGTGGGGCTGCGGGGTTCGGTGGGCGTGCGGGACTGCCCGTCCAGTTGCCCCCAGTCCAGCTGTCGGGGCTCGTACTGGGATCTGCGGGTTGGGCAGCGTGCCCGCGGCTGCTGCCGCCTCCTCTGTGCCGCAGGACGGGGCAGGCTGCCGGCTCGGTGTCTATTTTGGGGCTGCTCGATCGTGGTGTGGGGGTGCGGGGGGGGGGGGGGGGTCCTCCCAGGGCAGGCAGAGCCCTGCAGACCCCACTCCAAGCCCGGCGGTGCCCTGGGGTGCGGGCACAGGATGCAGAGAGGCAACGGGTGCCAACCCTGGCGAGAAAATCCCGCTCTTGGGCATGCCCAACATCATTCCCCTGCCCTTCAGGGTGTGCAGGGGGACTCCTCGGCACCCCAGGGTGCCTCGTCCTGCTGGGTGCTGAGGGCTCTGGCTCGGGGGTGCCGCAGGGGCTCAGCTGCTGCCAGCAGCTGCGGTTCCTCGCTCCGGCCACCTCTGCCCGGCAGCAGCTGGCGGGGGCCGAGCGGGTCCCGAGGCCCCCGCTGCAGCTGCGCCCATCGCTCCCGGGACGAGCACCGGGGGGCTCCCAGTAGCCGGGGGGGGGGGGGCTCGGGGGAGCAAAGAGGGAGCCCCCCCTGGCCTTTTGGGTGCTGTGCCTCCATCTCGCCCCGTCCCGCAGCTTGCAATGTCACCATCCACAACCGCTGCAAGGACACGCTGCCCAACTGCACCAAGGTCAAGCAGAAGGTGGGCACCCGGTGGGGGCACTCGGTGGGGGGGGGGGGACACGGATGGGGGACGCTGGTGACGCCTCTGCTTCCCCCCCCCCCCCCCCCCCCCCCCCACAGCAACAGAAAGCGGCGCTGCTGAAGAACAGCTCGGCGCTGCAGTCGGTCTCGCTGCGCAACAAGAGTGAGTGGGGGGACGTGACGTGACGTGTCCTGGGGGCGGGGGGGAGGGGGGGGGGACACGCGGGGACAGCCCCTCCCCGCCAGCTCCGGGCCACCCCGATCCCGCTCCCAGCTCTGGGGACACCCCCAGGGCGCAATGGGGGCGTGGGGACACGCGGGGGGGCCCGATATGGGGGTGTCCCCGGGGTGGTGGGGGTGCTGCGTGCGGGATGGGGGGTGTGGGAGCAGCTTGGGGCTGGGAGGGGGGGTGCTGAGCCCCCGTGTCCCCCCCCCCCCCCCAGCTGCCATCCGGGAGCGCCCCAACTCGGCCATCTACCCCTCGGAGAGCTTCCGCCAGACGCTGCTGGGCCCCCGCCGCGGCCGCCCGTCGCTCTCCCTCTCCAAAAGCGTCTCCACCACCAACATCGCGGGGTAAGCAGGGCGAAAAGGGGGCCGGGGGGGTTGGGGGGGGGGGGGGGGGGCGTCCCCAGGGCGTCACCTCCCTGCCACGTCCCCGCCCCAGGACGTTGAACGATGAGTCTCCGCTGGGGATACGGCGCATCCTGTCCCAGTCCACCGACTCCCTCAACATGCGCAACCGCACGCTGTCCGTGGAGTCGCTCATCGATGAAGGTGGGGACCCGACGGGGGGGCATGGGCGACATGGGGCCCCCCCGGTGCCACCCCCCCCACCCTCTCTTATGCCCCCTGCCCGCACAGGCCCCGATGTGATCCTCAACCAGCTGCTGAGCGACTTCGAGACGGACGAGAAGGATTTCGAGGCGGACTCGTGGAGCCTGGCCGTGGACAACAGCTTCCTGCAGCAGCACAAGATGGACGTGATGAAGCGCCAGGACGTCATCTACGGTGAGCGGGGACAGGGCACGGGGACAAACCGGGGCTCTGGGGATGGGGAGGGGGTTCCAGAGTCTGGAACCCCCGGGGATGGGCAGAGATGCGGGGCTGGGGAGGCAGAGGTGGGAGACTTGGGGACAGAGCTGGGGACATGGGCTGCGTGGTGACACGGGGATGGGGGCGCAGAGCTGGGGACATGGGGACAGGCCAGAGGTGAGGGGATGAGGACACAGAGCTGGGGGAAGCTGGCCGGGGGGGGGACACAAGGACAGGGTGAGGGACAGAGACAGGTCAGAGATACAGGGATGAGGACACAGGGACAGGGAAAGGGACGCGAGGGTCGGTCAGACACGCGAGGGATGCAGAAACGGGGGCGGTGGAGGCACGGCAGGGGACCCAGGTAGGTGTCAGAGGTGTAGGAAGGGGGGTGCGGAGGTGGGGACGCAGGGACAAGGCAGGGGACACGGGGACAGGCTGGGGACGTAGGGACAAGGCTGTGGAGATGGGGGCAGAGCGGGGGGCACCGGGACGCCGCGGCTCGCCCCCTCTCACCCCCTCGCCGCCCCACGGCAGAGCTGATCCAGACGGAGATCCACCACGTGCGCACGCTGAAGATCATGGGCAGCGTGTTCCGCAGGGCCATGCTGGAGGAGCTGCAGCTGGACCCGGGCACGGTGCAGAAAATCTTCCCCTGCGTGGACGAGCTCAGCCAGATCCACGAGCGCTTCCTGGCGCAGCTCCTGGAGCGCCGCCGCGACTCGCTGGCCCAGGACAGCAACAAGAACTTCGTCATCAACCGCCTTGGGGACATCCTCGTGGGCCAGGTGGGGTGGCACGGGGGGTCCCCTGGGGCTGGGTGGTGCTGCCGGGGGGGGGGCTCAGCCCACTGAGGTGCCCCCCCTGCGCCACCCCAGTTCTCGGGCAGCAGCGCGGAGCAGCTGAAGAAAGCCTACTCGGAGTTCTGCAGCAGGCACACCAAGGCGGTGAAGGAGTACAAGGACCTGCTCGCCCGTGACAAGCGCTTCCAGCACTTCGTCCGGGTGAGGGCGCGTCCCCAAGCGGCTGCCGGGGCACAGGGGTCCCCCCTGGGACACCGGGGACAGGGTGCAGGGGACCCCCCCCCCCCACTGGCTCTGGGCTCCATGCCCGGGGAGAAGCGGTGGGGACGGGTAGGAGAGCCGTTCACCTTCCCTCCACCACCTCCGTGCCTCAGTTTCCCTCACTCTCTCTGCCTTCCCGTGGTGGTGAGCCCCTGGGGGGCTGGATGCAGCTCACGGGGTGCCCCCCCTTTGCCTTTTTCCCTCCCCGCCCCCCCCCCCCAGAGGATGGCACGGTCCCCGCTGCTCCGGCGCCACGGGGTGCCCGAGTGCATCCTGCTGGTCACGCAGAGGATCACCAAGTACCCGGTGCTCATCGAGCGCATCCTGAAAAACTCCAAAGGTACCGGGCTGGGGGGGTGGGGGTGGGGTGGGCGCAGTGGGATCTGCGTGCCTGGTGCGAGGCAGGCGGGGGGGGGGGCTCCAGCCCTGACCTCGTCCCTCCTGCATCCCAGACAACGAGAGTGACTCCGCGGACCTGTCCCGAGCGCTGACGCTGGTGAAGGAGCTGATCTCGGCCGTCAACGAGGAGGTGCACGCCTGCGAGATGAACGCGCGGCTCTGGGACGTGTACCGGCGCGTGGACGGGCGCGCCAAGGCGCCGCTGCAGTGGGAGAGCCGCGCCGGCCTCTTCGGCAGGGACGAGCTGCTGCGGCGCAAGCTGGTGCACAGCGGCTGCATGCTCTGGAAGACGGCGGCCGGGCGCTTCAAAGGTGCAGCGGGGCGCTGGGGGGGGCATAGGGGGACGTGGGGTGACGTGGGGGGGGGGGGTGACGGGGTGGGGATGCTCGGGGAGGTGGTGTCAGGGGATGGGGGTGTTGGGGGAGAGCAGGGTGCAAGGGGATGATGGGGATGGGATGGGGGTGGGGTGTAAGGGGATGGAGATGTTGGGGGACCTGGGGTGCCAGGGGGTGGGGGACCAGGGGATGGGGGTCCTGGGGACCAGGGGTTCAGAGGATGGGGTACCAGGGGGTGGGGATGCTGGGGAGCAGGGTGCCAGGGGATGGAGGTACCAGGGGATGGGGGTCCTGGGGACCAGGGTGGCAGGGAATTGGGGGTACCAGGGGCTGGGAGTGCCTGGGGAGTGGGGTGCTGGGGAAAGGGGCACCAGGGGAGGGAAGTGATGCAGGACAGGGTTGCTGGGGGAGCAGGGTGCCGGGGTGCTGGAAGCCAACCCTGGGAGTAGCCGTGGCTCTAACAGTGCCCGGGAGGGGGCACACTGCGGTGCCAGCTACAGCCGTGCCCCCACCCCAACACCCCACATCCTCCCTGCTCTTCCTCCCAGACGTCCTCGTGCTGCTGATGACGGACGTCCTCATTTTCCTGCAAGAGAAGGACCAGAAGTACACCTTCCCCATGCTGGTGAGCTGCGGCAGCCCCCCTTGCCCCCCCTAGACCCCCCCCTGCCCACAGCAGTACCGCTGGCACCCCATGGGACGGTGACAGTGAGCTGCCCCCCCCTCCCCCCCCCCCCGCAGGACAAGCCGGCTGTCATCTCGCTGCAAAACCTGATCGTGCGGGACATCGCCAACCAGGAGAAGGGCATGTTCCTGATCAGCGCCGCGCCGCCCGAGATGTACGAGGTGCACGCCGCCTCCCGCGACGACCGCAACAACTGGATGAAGCTCATCCAGCAGGCGGTCAGCCTGTGAGTGCTGCCCCCGG
Organism: Cygnus atratus; assembly: GCF_013377495.2. Classification (NCBI taxonomy): domain Eukaryota; kingdom Metazoa; phylum Chordata; class Aves; order Anseriformes; family Anatidae; genus Cygnus; species Cygnus atratus. The sequence continues at coordinate 2,030,905 of NC_066389.1, read as the reverse complement.
GGGGGGGGTTCCCGTGGCTGTGGGGTGCGCAGCGGGGCCGGGATGGGGTGACTGTGCCGGGAGCTGTGGCAGGATGCGGCCTCTGGGTGGGTGGAGGGGGTGCGTTGGGTTTGGGGGAGATGCTCTGAACCCCCGCCCTTGCAGCTGCCCCAGCCGCCAGGACTTCCCGCTGATTGAGACGGAGATCGAGGCGTCCCTGCGCAAGCTGAAAGGTGGGGGCGGTGGTGGTGGCATGTCCCCACATCCCCATCCTCGTGTCCCCACATCCCGGTGTCCCCGTATCCCCATCCCTGTGTCCCGGTGTCCCCATATCCTCATCCCTGTGTCCCCATATCCCAATCCCCACATCCCCATATCCCCATCCCCCTGTCACCATCCTCATGTCACCATGTCCTGGTGTCCCCATGTCCCCATCCCCGTGTCCCCACGTCCCCATCCCCTTGTCCCCCCCTCACGCCCCCTATGCCCCGCAGACCGCATCCTGCAGCACGACCGGAAGATCGCGGCGCTGCTGGAGGAGAAGGTCGGGCTCTTCGCCGACATGCTGGCGCTGACGAGCGGCTGCGAGGAGCCCTCGCCCACCCTGGCCCCGCGCACCCTCTTCCGCTCCGACTCGAGCGAGGGCTCGCGGGGCGAGCGCCTGATGCACGACGCCATCCGGGAAGGTGCGAGGGGAGGGGGGGGACCCAGCCCCGCAGCCCCCCCAGGTTCCCCCCCGGTGCCTGGGGTTGTGATGCTGCAGATGGGGAAACTGAGGCACGGGGGTGTCCCCGAGGGCGCTCACGGCGCGTGTCCCCGCAGTGGAGTGCCTGAAGGAGATGTTGGCGGGCGCCGGGCGCGAGCGGGACCAGAACCACCTCGCTGAGGCCGAGAGCTGCCCCAGCCCCGGCGCGAGCAGTAAGCCGGGGCAGCCCGGGAGTGGGGAAGGGGGGGCTGCTCCAGCCCCGGGACCCCCCCCATCCTCACCCCGCTCTCTGTCCCCGCAGACGGTGACGCCGGCAGCTTCAACGGCGCCCCGGAGTTCTGCAGGGCGGACTCGGACGCCGGGCAGCGGGTGAGCGCAGGGGGGGTGTCCCCACACTGGGGGGGTGTCCCCACACCGGGGAGGTGTCCCCACACCGGGGAGGTGTCCCCACACCACCGGGGTTTCCCTGCACCGGGATCACCCCGGGGTGACCGCTCTGCTCCTCCCGCAGGACGGGAACGGCAACCAGCTCCTGCAGCGGGCACCCCAGGAGGTAAGGGGGGGGGAGACCCCGCGGTGCGAGCGTGCCTCAGTTTCCCCCACACACACGTTGGCTGAGCGCTCCCTCTGCCCGCAGGAGGTGAACCAGCGGCTCATGAACCTCTACGCCCTGCTGCACGGCCTCCAGGTGGGCGCACGGGGACGGGGCACACGGGGCGGCACGGGGGACCATCCGCCTGACCCCCACCCCCCCCCCCCCACCCCACCTCACCCCGCAGGCGGTAGTGAGCCAGCAGGACACGCTGCTGGAGCTGCGGCTGCAGGAGGGCGTCGAGCGGCGCGAGAAGCCGGCGGCGGCACCGGCGGCGACCGAAACGGCTCGGCCGGGCGAGAGACCCAGCTCGGAGCTGGCGCTGCTGCAACGGCAGCACGCCCTGCTGCAGGAGGAGCTGGCCCGCTGCCGGCAGCTCTGCCACGAGCGGGCGCAGGAGGCGGCGGGGCTGGAGGGGCGGCTGCGGGGCAGCGAGCAGGAGCGCGCGCGGCTGGAGCGCGAGCGGGACGAGGCGCAGCGGCAGCTGGCGGCGCTGCGCCAGGAGGGGGGCGGCGCGCGGGGACGCCGCGGCACCGACCCGCGCCGCAGGAGCTTGCCGGCGGGAGACGCGCTCTATCTCAGCTTCACCCCCCCGCAGGTAAGGGACGGGACTTTTTTAATGTATTTAATTAATTAATTGATTGATTATTTTGGGGGGCGGTGCTCACGCATGGCACGAGTGTGCCGGTGACACTTTCCATCTTAGCTTCACCCCCCTGCAGATAAGGGAAGGGACTTTTTTATTATTTTATTTATTTTTTATTTATTTTTTATTTATTTTATTTTTTATTTTTTATTTTATTTTTTATTTACTTATTATTTTATTTATTTATTTTATTTATTTTTCATTTATTTTATTTTTTTTTTTTTGGGGGGGTGGCGCTCACGCATGGCATGGGTGTGCCAGTGATGCGCTCTATCTCTGCTTCACCTCCCCTCAGGTAAGGGAAGGGACTTTTTTATTATTTTTTATTAATTTATTTATTATTTTATTTATTTATTTATATGGGGGGGTGGAGCTCATGCATGGCACAAGTGTGCCGGCAGCACGCTCTATCTCAGCTTCACCCCCCGCTGGTAAGGGAGGGGATTTTATTATTATTTTATTTATTTATTATTTTATTTAATTTATTTATTTTATTTATTTATTAATTATTTTAGTTATTAATTATTTTATTTATTTACTATTTTATTTATTTATCTGGGGGGGTGGCGCTCACGCATGCCACGAGTGTGCCCGGCCTCACCCCGCAGGGGTCCGGGGGCTTGCAGCTGACACCCCCCCTCCCTGTGTCGTCCCCACCCCCCCCCCCAACACGTCCCCCACAGCACCTGAGCCACGGCAGCAGCCCCCCCGGCCTCTCCTTCCAGCACCACCACGCTTTTGCCACGTGCCCCCGGGACGAGCTGGATTACCGGGGCGAGCCCCCCCGGCTGCGGGAGGGCGAGGACGCGCTGGAGGCGCTGCTGGAGGACGAGGGCTTGGGCAGCCGCCGCTCCCCCCCCGCCAGCCCCCGAGGTGGGTCCAGATCCGGCCCCCCAGTGCTATGGGGAGGGGGCGAATTTCACCTTGGGGGGGGCACGGATATCCCATTGGGGGGGGGAATTTGGCTCAAGGGTCCCATCCTGAGCGGAGCTGGGGGGTGCTGACGGCGTGGTCCCCCCCCCTTCCCCGCAGATTTCCTGAGGATGCAAGACATTCCCGAGGAGGTGGAGAGCAGCCAGGAGCTGAAGGAGGGTGACGGGGGCTCCTCGGACAGTTAGGGACCAGCTCCTGGCCCCCTGCCCCCCCCCCAAACCCCCCCCAGAGCAGCCCCCCAAGGAGACGTGGGGGGCAGCATCCAGCTGCTGGGGGGGGTGGAGGGAGGCTGGGGGGGGGGCAGCGGGTCCAGGCCCCCCCCTTTGGGGAGCTGCTCATCCCACAGGAGCCTTATGGGTCAACGGGGTTTGGGGTCGTACCCCCCCACCCCATCCTACAAGCTGGGGGGGGGGGGGGAGTGGTTTGGGGCTGATATCCCCCCCCCCCGATTAATTTATTTATTTTGTCTTATTGGGGTGGGAGGAGGCAGCTGGGGGGGGGGCAGGGTTGGGGCTGGGGGCTGCAAACTGGCCCCCAGTGCCCCCCCCCCCCCCGCCCAGTAGGGCCAGCAATTCCCAAATGACCCCGTGTTGGGGAGTGGGGGGGGTCCCAGTACGTCCCAGTGCGTCCCAGTGCGGGGCAGGATCCATCCCCGCTGTGAGCAGCACTGGGATGGCCGTGACGTCCCCGGGGGGGGGTGAGCCTGAGCCACCCCCTGCCCCAAAACTCTGGGTTTGGGGTCGGTCGGGGGGTGGGGGGGCACCACAGAAACCCCCCTGGGGTGGGAGCGGCCCCGCCAGAAGCGGCTGCAATCTGTCGTCCTCCCTCGGTTTAACTGAAAAAAAAAATGAAAAAAAAATAGAAAAAAGGAAAATAATTAAAAAAAAAATTAAAATAAAAACCTGTTTGGAGCTAAGTTGTGCCGCGGGCGCTGCGGGGTGGGCAGGGGGGAGCAGCCGTTTCCCGCCCCCCCCCCCCCAAAAAAAAAAAATGGGTGCGGGGAGGCGCCGGGGGCCGAGCCCGGAGGGTACGCACCCAACGCACCCAACGCACCCAACGCACCCACACCACGCCCCGTGCACCCAACGCGCCCACACCCCGCTCGCCGCACCCAGCACCGCCCGGTCTCGCTGCGGGACGGCGGCCTCGGCCTCGGGGACCCCCCCGCCGTGCGGGCGCGCAGCCCCCATGAAGCGCGTCTTCTCCTGCTCCAGCTCGCCCGTGGCGGTGAGTCGCGGGGACCGGGGGTGTCCTGGGGTTGGGGACCCCCCCTCCCCCCCCGGGTGCCCAGCAGGACGTAGGGGGGCTGGGGACCCCGCTGCTGGGGTGCCTTGGGAGCGCTGGGGGTGCTCCTGTGGGGCACGGGCGGGGGGTTGCGGGGGTCCCCTGCCACCAGACAGCCCCCCGGTGCATGGAGGGGTCACCCCAGCGCGGGTCCCCGTTGCACCCTAATGCTTGGCCCCAAACCTGGTCCCGATGGCAACAGTCTGGGGGCTGGATCCTAATGCTCGCCACCAAACTGGTCCCAGTGCCGGTCCCGGTGCTGGTCCCGGTGCCCACCCACAGCGGTCGCAGCGCCTGGCACGGCGGCACCCCGACAAACCGGGCGTGCAGGCGCAGGCAGGGACACGCTCAGGCGCCACCGCCCGGCTCCCCGGGTGCCACCGGTCCCGGCGTGGGGTCCCCGTGTCCCCATGTCCCCGTCCTTTTGGGGGGGGGGGGGGGTGCAGGGAGGCTGCTGCGGAACGAGAAGGGAAACTGAGGCAGGGCCCCGCGCCCCCCCCCAAGCGCTGCGGGCAGAGGCACGCCCCGAAATATGGGTCAGCCTCAAGGTGTTGCGCAAAGGGACGGGGACATGGGGGCACCCCAAAACCAGGGCCAGGCTGAACCGAGCCTTTGGGGTCAGAGCACAGCGGGTGCTCGGAGGGGGGGGGTCCCATCCCCACAGCACCCCCCCCCGCCCCGAGCTGCCCGCCCCCCACCCAGGCTCAGCGCTGGAGCAAGCGGGACCAGAAGCTGCTGGAGGCGGTGGAGAGGGGCGACGTGGGCAGGGTGGGCGCCCTCGCCTCCCGCAGAGCCGCCCGGCCCGCCAAGCTCAACGCCACGGGGCAATCTGCGTACGTACGGCCCCCCCGCACGCCTCGGGGACACGGGGGGGGGGGCCGGGGGGGTCAGGGCACTGCTGCTGGGACCCCTGGGTGGCAGCCGCCCCTCACCCCCTTGCAGCCTTCACCTGGCCGCCGCCAAGGGGCTGACCGAGTGCCTGACGCTGCTGCTGGCCCACGGGGCCCCTGCCGACGCGCAGAATGATGACGGTGAGCGGGGGGCACCGCGGGGACCCCCCCCCCTTGTGCCCCAGTTTGGGGGGATGTGGCCAGATCTGCGCTGAGGCCGTGTCCAGTACCCGGCCCCGGTGTCCCCTTGGGGTGTCCGGGAGCGCACGTCTTGCAGGGCCAGGGTGTGGGGTCCTCGGGGTCCCAGGGGTGCGGGGTCCCCGTGTTTGCAGCTGGGGGGGGGGGGGCTCTCCAGTGGCCACGTCCTCGGTGTCCCCCCCTCGGTGTCCCCGCGGCCCCCGGTGCCAGCTGCTCTTGCAGGCAGCACCGCGCTGCACCTGGCCACCATCGCCTGCCAGCCCCAGTGCGTCAAGGTCCTGCTGCAGGTATCGGCCCCGTGGGGACGGGGATGGGGACAGGGATAGGGACACGATGGGGACATGATGGGGACACAATGGGGACACGATGGGGACAGGGATGGGGACACAATGGGGACAGGGATGGGTGGGGATGGAGACGGGACGGGGACAGGAGTGGGGATGAGGACAGGGATGGAGGTAGAGGGGGATGAGGGACAGGGACGGGGACAAGGGAAGGGGTGAGGAAAGGGATGGGGACAGGAACGGGGCTGGAGAGGGAGGTGGGGATGGGGATGGGAATAAACACGAGACTGAGACTGGGATGAGGATGAGGATGGGGACAGGGACAGGGATGGGAGCAAGGACAGGGACGGAGATGAGAACTGGGATAAGGATGGGGACAAGGATGGGGACGGGACAGAAACGGGGCTGATGATGGGGACGAGAAGAAGGATGTGGACGGGGATGAGGATGGGGACAGGGACGGGGGCACAGGGCAGGACCCCCAGGCCCCTTCCCGTGCCCCCATCCCCCACAGTACGGCGCCGACACGCGCCACATGGACGGGCAGCACCGCACCCCCCTGCACTGGGCCGGTGAGTGCCGGGGGGCCCTGGGCTGGGACGGGCGGGGGGCTTCACCCCTCGGCCCCCCCGGGGGAGCCGGCCCCGTGCTGACACTGCCCCCCTGCAGCCTCCTCGGGCTGCGCCTCCAGCGTGCTGCTGCTCTGCGCCCACGGGGCCCCGCTGGACGTCGCCGATGCCGTGAGCGGGGACTGGGGGGGTGGCAGGGACCTGGGGGGGATGACGGGGACCTGGGGGTGGCCGGGGCTGACGGCGGCTCTGTGCCCCCCCAGCACGGCCAGACGCCCCTGATGCTGGCGGCGCGGGGGAACCACGCCGTCGTCTGCGCCCAGCTCCTGCAGAGCGGCGCCAACCCCGACCTCACCGACGGGGACAAGAAGTGAGCGGCCCTGGGGACAGGGGGAGGGCTCGTGGGGTGTGGGGGGGGGGATCTGGGGGCTCTACTCACCCGCCCGTGCGTGGGGACTGTGCTGCTTCCTGGGGCACCATGGAAGCGCCCCGTGCGATGGCAGCCCCGACAGGGTCCTTGGTCTCCGAGGGGCACCGGTGCGGGGAGCAGTCCCTTGGGAGCGGGGTTACGGGGGGAATATGCTATATAGGGTTGGGGAGGGGGCTGTGCCACCGTGGCCCTGTGCCACCATGTCCCCGTGCCACCGTGCCTTTGTACCCCCGTGCCTTTGTGCCCCCGTGCCACCCCACTGTCCCTGTCCCCATCCCACAGGACAGCCCTGGTCCTGGCCCGCGAGCACGGTGGCATGGAGGCAGCTGCACAGCTCCTGCGCCACGGGGCCGAGGAGCGTGGGGGCCACGACGCCCGGCACGGCCGCAGCCACGCGCACCGAGGTGAGCCCCCCGCTGTGCCCCCGCGGCCTCCCTCGGTGGTTTTTATCAGAAAAAGGGGGAAAAAAGGTCTTTTTTTCTTCTCGTTCTGCCGGCAGAGAACGGATCTGGTGGCGCTGGGGACCCCGAGCTGCAGGTAGGGGGCTCGGGGTGGGGGGCAGCACCCCGGTCCCTGGGGAACCACGGTGCGGCTGGGGGCTGCACCCTGCTGCCTCGGCCCGCAGGTCCCCCCGGGCTGTGGCAGCAGCAGCGAGGAGGAGGAGGAGGAGAAAAAGGAGGAAGAGGAGGAAAATGAGCAGCAGGGTGAGCGTCGCACCCGGCGGGTGACGGTGCCGCGGCAGGAGCGCACCCAGCGCGCCCCTGCCCCCAGCATCCACCAGCGGGTGCAGGACCCGGCGTGGCCCCCACCCGGCACCAGCAGCACGGCCGAGGATGAGGATGATGAGGAAGGCCCCTGCCTCGCCCCGCCGGCCAAGCACGTGCAGGAGCTGGCGAGGAGGAAGGCTGAGGAAGAGGCCGAGCCCGCGGGTGCTGTGCGCAGCAGCCTGACGGCGCCGGGGCTGGAGCAGGCGCTGAGCCAAGCCGACGGGACCCACGGCAGGGGGCTGGGGGGGACCCGCGCCCCCCAGGAGGGAGCGGGACGGGGCGCAGAGGCGGAGGGCAGGAGGCCAGGCTTGGAGCAGGAGGTGCAGGAGCTGAAGGAGCGCAACGGGAGCCTCCTGGGCGAGCTGGCCCGGCTGGGCCGCGAGCGGGAGAGGCTGCGGGAGGAGCTGCGGGCGCTGCGGGAGCGGGACCCCGGTGCGGGGCTGGTGGTGGAAGCGGGGACCCGGGTGGCCGCCATGGCCCGGGCACTGGAGGCCAAGCGGGAGGAGGCAACGAGGCTGCGGCGGAGGCTGGCGGGGCAGCGGCAGGAGCTGGAGGCGCTGCGGGACCGCCTGGGCCAGGGGGTGCAGGATGAGGCCGGCGGCCCCCGCACTGATGCCTGCGTCCTGCGGGAGCTGCAGCGGCGGCTGGAGGCGCTGCTGAGGTCCCAGCACGAGGCCCTGCAGCTCGTGGCGGAGATGGAGGCCGAGGAGGCCGCGGGGAGAGGAGGCCGCCCCAGCGAGGATGGGGATGTCAGAGAGGGGCCGCGGGGCGAGGGGACGGGGGGGCTCAGCACCGCGCCAGGCACCCGGCCAGGGGAACCGGAGGCTGCTGGGGGGGCGCGGGTGCTGCAGGAGAGGCTGGAGGAGGCCAGGGCTGAGGCCAGGCGCTGGGAGGCCGCCGCCGCCACCGAGCGCAGGGCCAAGGAGGAGGCGGAAGCCAGGGAGGCCGAGCGGGAGCAGGAGGCGCAGGAGCTGCGGGAGAAGGTGCAGGGGCTGGAGAGGACCCTGGGGAGGCTCAGCGCCAGGGTGGGCGAGCTCAGCGCCGCCCTCCGGGACAGGGAGGCCAAGGTGAGGCTGGGCTGCTGCCCCCTTCCCGTCACCGTCCCTTCCCCATCGCTGTCTGTCCCCTCCCCGTCCCTGCGCCCATCGCTGCCGCTGTCCCCGTCACTGGCCCTGTCCCACTGCCAGCCCTTTCCCATCACCGCCCCAATCCCATCGCTGGCCCCTTCCCGTCACTGTCCCCATCACCATCCCCCTCCCATCACTGTCCCCATCACTGTCCCATCCCCATCACCATCCTGTTCCCATCCGGTCCCGGTCCCCATCCCTTTGCTGTCCCCATCCCTTTGCTGTCCCCATCAGTGTCCCATTCCCATCCCATCCTTGCCCCTATCACTATCCCATTCCCATCCCATCCCATTCCCATCCCTGTCCCCATCACCATCCCATTACTGTCCCATTCCCATCCCCATCGCCATCCCATCCCCGTCCCCATCCCCATCCTGCCCCCATCCCCACCCTATTCCCCCTCTCCCCCTTCCCACCCCACCCTCCCTTGGGGCTGGGACCCCTGGGGGGGGCCGAGCCACCCCCGGCACAGGGCATCACAGAGCTGTGTCCCCGTGGCCGTGTCCCCGTGGCCGTGTCCCAGACCAAGCAGCTGCTGGCGGAGGCGGAGGCGCTGGCGGCGGCGGTGCTGGCGGCGCGCAGCGACAGCGCCCGGCTGCGGCTGCAGCTCCAGGTGGGGCCGGGTCCCCGCGTGTCCCCCCCCGCCCCCCTGACCCCACGGGGACCCCCCCCAGCCCATCCCCATGCCCACCTCGTCCCCGTGCACCCAGGTGCAGCAGAAAGCCCATCGGGACGTGGTGGCCGTGTACCGGAGCCACCTGCTCAGCGCCGCTCAGGTAGGAGCCCGCGCTCCTGTTTCGGGTGGAATTCCTGCGGAATTGGGTCAGGCAAAAAAGTTTGTGTTTTTTTTTTTTTTGGGGGGGGCGCCCCCGCTACCCCCTTGCTGCTGCTCCCGCAGGGCTTCATGGACGAGGCGGTGCACGGGCGGCTGCTGCGCATCCTGCGGATGGAGGAGCGAGGGCAGGATCCGGCCCGGCATTAAAGCAGAGCTGGCAGCCCCACAGCGCCTCGTCCTTGGGGTCGGGGGCATGGGGAGGGGATGGGGGTCTATGGGGGGGGGGGAAGACCCTGTGGGGTCTGACACCGGTGGAGGGCTCAGGGTGGCCAATTACGGCCCCGCAGAGGCCGGTCCCACAAAGTCCTGGCCCCACAGAAGCCAAGTCCACAGCGTCCCGGCCCCACAGCAGCCTGGCCCCACAGCATCCCATTCCCCGCAGAGTCCCGGTCCCCATAGAAGCCTGGCCCCACAGAGGCCCAGTCCCCAGCGTCCTGACCCCATAGAAACCTGGCCCTACAGTGTCGCAGCCCTACAGGAGCCCGGTCACGCAGGAATCCAGCTCCATAGAAGCCTGGCCCCGCAGACAACGACCCCACAGCATCCCGACCCCAGAGACTGACTCCACAGCGTCCCAACCCCACAGACAACTGGCACCACAGAGTCCCAGTCCCTACAGAGTCCCGGTCCCACAGAGGGCCGGTCCTCATAGAAACCTGGTTCCCATAGAAGCCGGCCCCACAGAAACCCACCCCATAAAACCCCTCCCCATAGAAGCTCACCCCATAGAAACCCGGCCCCACAGAAGCCCACCCCATAGAACCCCTCCCCATAGAAGCTCGCCCCTTAGAAGCCCACCCCATAGAAACCCAGCCCCACAGAAGCCCACCCTATACAAGCCCCCCCCATAGAAGCCCCCCCCCCCATAGAAGCCCACCCCACAGAAACCCAACCCCATAGAAACCCGACCCCACAGAAGCCCCCCCCCCCCGCAACCCGGCCCCATAGAAGCCCACCCCATAGAACCCCTCCCTATAGAAGCCCGGCCCCCCAGCGCCCCCCAGCCCCATAGAATCCCCCCCATTCTCCCCCCCCCCCCCCCCCCCCGTTGCGGCAGCGCCGGGCGCGGAGTTTCGCGACGCTCCCTGCCCGCGCCCCCCCCCTCTTTCCGCCCCCCCCCCCCCATCCCCGCCCCGCTGCGGCCGCGGCCGGGCGCGGAATTTGCCCCCGGTCCCTGGGCCCGGCCGCGGCTGCCATGTCCCAAGATGGCGGAGGCGGCGGAGCTGAAGGTGGGGGGGGGGGGGCGCGGGGGGCTGAGGGGACGTGTGGGGCCGGGGTCGGGGTCAGGCAGGGGGACGTGTGGGGCTGAGGGGGGTCCGTGGGGATGGGGACAGGCAGCGGGGGGACGTGTGGGGCTGGGGGGGGTGGGGGGGGCTGAGGGGACAGCGTCAGGCAGAGAGGGGACGTGTGGGGCTGGGGACAGGCAGCGGGGGGCTGTGGGGTTGTGGGGCTGAGGTGCTGGGGACAGGCAGCGAGGGGAGGTGTGGGGCTGTGGGGACGTGTGGGGCCGGGGCCAGGCAGCGGGGGGACGTGGGGTTGTGGGGGCTGAGAGGCTGGGGTCGGGCAGGGGGACGTGTGGGGCTGAGGGGGTCCGTGGGGCTGGGGACAGGCAGCGAGGGGAGGTGTGGGGCTGTGGGGACGTGTGGGGCCGGGGACAGGCAGCGGGGGGACGTGGGGTTGTGGGGGCTGAGAGGCTGGGGTCGGGCAGGGGGACGTGTGGGGCTGAGGGGGTCCGTGGGGCTGGGGACAGGCAGCGAGGGGTGGTGTGGGGCTGTGGGGCTAGGGTCAGGCAGTGGGGGGACGTGTGGGGCTGTGGGGCTGAGGAGAGGGGATCAGGCAGCGAGGGGATGTGTGGGGACGGGCACAGGCAGTGAGGGGTTGGGGGGCTGAAGGGACGGGGACGGGCAGTGGGGGGCTGTAGGGTTGTGGGGCTGAGGTGATAGGGTCGGGCAGTGGGGGGGTCGTGTGGGGCTGTGTGGGGTTGTGTGGGGCTGTGGGGCTAGGCTCAGGCAGTGAGGGGCTAGGGTCAGGCAGTGGGGGGACGTATGGGGCTGTAGGGACGCGTGGGGCTGAGGGAATGGGGTCAGGCAGCTGGGGGGGGGATGTGTGGGGCTGGGGCCAGGCAGTGAGGGGCCGAGGGGTCTGTGGGGCTGGGGTTGGGCAGTGGGGGGCTCTGGCAGGGTCTGTGGGGCAGCTGGGGGGGTTTGTGGGGCTGGCAGCGAGGGGATGGTCGTCGAGTGTAGGGTACGGAGGGGGATCTGTGGGGCTGGGGGACTCCGAGGAGACGTGTGGGGCCGCGGGGAGGTGTGGGGGGGAGCGAGACAGCGCCGGCAGGCAGCCAGAGGCAGGTGTGGGGCAGCTTAGGGGGCTTTATAGGGGTGTGGGGGTGAAGAAGGTGGGCGCAGGACCCCCGGGGAGGTGGGGACGGGGCTGGGGTCCCGTCCTGGAGCAGCAGCGGGAGCCTCGCAGCCCCTCCGCGGAGCGCCCCGGGGGACTCGGGCACGCGGCAGCGGAGAGGAGCGAGGCGGTGGCAGTGCGGAGCCCCCCCCCCCCCCCCCCCCCGGCCCCATTGCGGGGGGAATTTCTGTGGGGCAGCGCCGTGGGGCGAGCAGGAGGAGCGGCGTGGCGATGCCACAGGCACGGCGCGGGACCCCCCCAGCGCCAGCGGCCGGCCGGGTTCCAGCCCCCGCCACTCTCTTTTTCTCGTTTTTAGGAGTCAGAGCGTGTAACCGCCCTTGCCCACCCGGCTGCGGAATAGGAAATTGCCCCCGGTAACTAATTCCAAAGCTGATTTTTTTTTTTTTTTTTTTTTTTTTTTGGTCCTCGCTGGCGTTTGAGACGTTTTCCCGCAGGCCGTGCTGTAGGTCCGAGCTGGTCCCTGCGCCGGGACCACCGGGGCGCTGGGGCACCGGCACCTTTCTGGCAGCAGGAGCGTGGTTCCCCGGAGCAGTGCCTGCCTCTGACCTTTCCAGCAGCGCCCTGCCCAAATTTTGGTGCTGTTTCATGGCACGGTTTTCCTCCTTCCCCTAAAACCGTGCGTGGCTTCTCTGGGTCGACGGTAGGCTCCCTGCCAGGCGGCGCGGCATTAGTGACACCGGCAAGGGGTCCGAGCTCCAGCCCCGGTGCTCTGCGGTTTGGGGATGGGGCTGGCAGGCTGGGGGCAGCCCCCCTGCCTATCCATGCCCACACAGGGCGGGCCAGGCACTGGTTTTGCTATTCCCGGGCGTTTCTGGGGCTCCCGCTCCACATCTCGGCTCCTCAGCCACCTCCCCGAGCCCCCCTCTGCCCTCCCAGCCCAGCGCTGCTTTGAGCCGTTCCCCATCTGGGTCTCGTTGTGCAAGCGAGCCGAGCCAGCCGAAAATGAGCTCATTGCTCCTTATAAAGCCCGCGCTTGGCCCGGACCCCTTCCTTTCTTCGGAGGCCAAAACGCTGGCGACTGCCCTGCGAGGAGAGGAGCCGGCGGCGGCCGCGGGCTCAGCCCGTGCCGGATGCGGCCCCGGGAGCACAGGGGGTGCTTTCCCCCCTGCTCTGCCCTCGGAGCAGCGATCCCGGCGGGTGCAGAGAAGAGCCCGGGGTGGAGGTGATGGGGGCATTTTGTGCCAGCACCGGGGGCGTTTTGTGTTAGCGTCAAGCCTCTGAGCACCGCCGGTGTCCTGCTGCGGCTCCCTGGCGGTGACGGGCCGGTCCCGCGGGACCTCGACGTCCCTCTTCCTCGGCTGCTCCGCTTCGGGGGCACACGGCGCGTCCTGCAGCTGTGGGGTGCCTCCAGCAGCCCCAAACCCTTCTTTTTTTCCCCCACTGTCGGTCAGTGGGTGCCGTGACCTCCCCATGCAGCTGCCCTGAAGCCTTCCTGGCGGGCCGGCAGCAATTAGTGCCGTAACGACCCCGCGCTGTAACGACCTCGAGTCTGGGAGCTGTGCACCCTCTGCGACCACAAGTCCCCGTGGAACTCATGGGGGGACCTCGGTGCTCTTTGGGCTCTGCTCCGGTCGGTTTCCGAATCGGCCCCGCTGCGTGCCAGCGGGGGCGGCCCTCGGTCCCTGTCCCACGCGTCTCGTATCGGGGCTGAGGCAACCGGTACGGCTCCGGGTGCCCCCGGGGTCCCTTTGCACCGCGGGGAGTTGCCGGAGCCCCGCGGGCAGCAGGAGCCGAGCCCCGGTGGGCATCGGTGGGGCCCAGGCACGCATCCTGCCAACGTGGTGGGTGCTGGCAGCGTGGTCCCAGTGGGCTCAGCCTCCCTCCACCAGCCCGTGGTGGCCTTTGAGGCTGTGCCGGTGCCGGAGGGCGACAAAACCTCGAGCTCTGAGCGCAAGAGTTTGAGGGGAGGCCACCCAACTGACCTTGGGGGACAGGGACGCGGCGCTTGGAGCTCCAAGCCCGGAGCAAAGCGCCCCAAAATCCCCCGAATACTTCCACCTCCGCTGCCTCCCGGCTGGTCCGGCCGCGGCCCGGGGCCGGCGCGGCGGTGACGGCGCCCGTTTGCGTCTCTTGCAGCACATGGTTCTGAGCTTTAGGGTGTCGGAGCTCCAAGTGCTCCTGGGCTTCGCCGGGAGGAACAAGAGCGGGAGGAAGCACGAGCTGCTGGCCAAGGCGCTGCAGCTGCTCCGCTCCGGCTGCAGCCCGGCCGTGCAGATGAAGATCAAGGAGCTGTACCGCCGCAGGTTCCCCAGGAAAGCCCTGGCCCCCTCCGACCTCCCCGTGCTCCACGTCCCCCCGGGGCAGCTCCCCGCGGCCGCCGCGCTGCCTCCGAGCGCCGCCTGCCCCCTGCCCTACGAGCGCGGCGCGGCGCCGCTGCCGGCGGCCCTGCTGCCCCCGCTGCCCGCGCTGGGACCCAAGCGCGAGGCGGATGCCCCGCACCTGGCGCCGCCGGCCCACCCGGTGCACCCCGACGTGACCATGAGGAGGCTGCCCTTCTACGACGTCTACGACGAGCTGATAAAGCCCACCACGCTCGGTACGTGCCGGCGGCGGCCCCCCGGGGTGGAGAGGTTGGTGACACGGCCAGGGGAGGTTTGGGAGCGTCCCTGCCCCCCCCCCCCAAGCCCATTCGCGGTGGTGGCAGCGGTGCAGGGCGGCTCCAAGTGGGTTTGTGCCCTCCTGATGCCCCCGGGGGGGGGGTTTGGTCGGAGTTAGGGCAGGGTGCTGGGTCTGAACGGGCAGAACTCGGTCGATATTGGCCCAAAAAGACGAGGCGTGCTGTCCCCGGGGGGGGTTCTGGCAGAGGCACGTGGGCTCCGCGAGGTTTGTGGTGCCCGTGGCGCTGAGCGCCTTCGTTTCCCCCCCCCCCCAGCATCCACGAGCAGCCAGCGCTTCGAGGAGGCGCACTTCACCTTCGCGCTCACCCCGCAGCAGGTCCAGCAGATCCTCTCCTCACGGTGAGGAGTGTGGGGAACCGGGGGGGGTCCCGGGGCGGGGGGGAAGCAGGTCCTGCGTCCTGCCCACCCCTCGGCTCCGGCACCGGGGGGCCGGGGCGGGTGCTGGGCTGGTGGGAGGCACGGTGCTGGCTCTGACGGCCCGTGGAGAGGGATTAATGGGAAAATGGGGTGAAAAAATGGTCCGGGGGGTAAAAAAAAAAAAAAAAAAAAAAAAAAGGTCCTGGGGTCACCGCCTGGCACCGGTGAGGTGTTGGGGTGCTGGGGCTGTGGCCACCGCCGGCGGGCTGAGCGCCTTCCTTCTCGCAGAGACCTCCTGCCGGGTGCCAAGTGTGATTACACCGTCCAGGTGCAATTAAGGTAAGGCCCTAATTAAGCCCGCGTCCTCCTGATGAGTGCCCCCCCCCCCCCCCCCAGCCCGCTCCCCGAGCTGGTGCTCGCTTGTGCAGCGCTGCGGGGGCCTGGGGCGCTCGGCACGGCGCGGCGGTCACCCTGGGCACCAAACCTGGGGAGCCCCAAACCCGGGGGTGCTGAGCCCCAAACCGGGGGGTGCTGAGCCCCACGAGGCCAAGGGCGCCTGTCCTCGTCCCTCCCGCTGCCCCGTGCCCCTGCACGTGCTCATTTTTGAATAATTTCGGTGCAGCAGGGCTGGGTCTCGCTCCGAGCTTTGCGCCTTCGTGCGCAGCGCCCTCCGCTCCCCGCTCCTGTTTCTGACCCGTTGCAAAAGGCAGAGCAAGAGGCCAAAAAAAAAGCTTAAAACGTGAACGTTTTTCACTGTCCAACCCAGTCGCTGCTCTTAAAGATGCGAGGAGAGCAAGCAGGGAAATAAAAAAGGGAAAAGTGGAAAAAATGAGTGGGGCTGGGGAGGCTCGCGCCTGATGCTCACCCCCTGGCAGAGCTCCCCCTTCCCCAAACGCCTTCCCCTCCCCAAAACGCCTCCCCTCCCCGAAATGCCACCCCAAAATGCCTCCCCAAAACACGTCCCCCCTCCCCGGGATGCCTCCCCCTTCCCCAAAATTCCCCTCTCTTTCTCCCCCCTGCCCCGCAGGTTCTGCCTGTGCGAGACCAGCTGTCCCCAGGAGGATTACTTCCCTCCCAATTTGTTCGTCAAGGTCAACGGCAAGCTCTGCCCCCTGCCCGTGAGTAAATCTTGGATCCCGTGGGCTGAACCCTGCCCATTCCTCACCGTGATGCCCGGGGGGGGGGTCAGAGGCTGTCGGGGCACGAGGCCGGGGTCGCGGCGGCGCTCAGGGACCCAAGCTTGGGGGACCCGGGGAGGATTTGGGGTTTAGAGGCTCCGGGATGCGTTGTGAAGCATCCAGGGGTGTGCCGTGCCATGGGGACACGGGGCTGGGGGTTCTCCTACGGGGCCTGACCCCCCCCAGGGGGGGATTTCCTTCGCTATAGGAAACCTTTCCTTCCCGGCAGGGCTACCTCCCGCCCACGAAGAACGGGGCCGAGCCGAAGCGCCCGAGCCGCCCCGTCAACATCACGCCCCTGGCGCGGCTCTCGGCCACCGTCCCCAACACGATCGTCGTCAACTGGTCCGCGGAGTTCGGCCGGGTGGGTGAGCAGCGCCTGGGGAGGGCGATGAAATGAACCCAGATAAAATTAAATAACGACAAACCCCCCCCCCCTCCCCCCAGGCAGCAGCAGCAGCGCTGCCTCTGCGCCGCACGCCGCGGACGTTCCCCGCGGGGTGCTGGCGCCGGGGGGGGGGGGGACGTGGGGCTGTATTTAGGGGCACGGCCCCCGGGGCTGAGCCGCAGCGCCTCTCCCGCAGCACTACTCGCTGTCGGTGTACCTGGTGAAGCAGCTGACGTCGGTGACCCTGCTGCAGAAGCTGCGCGCAAAGGGCATCCGCAACCCCGACCACTCGCGAGCCCTGAGTAAGTGCCTGGGGGGGCCGTGGGGCAGGTGGGGGTCCCGGTGCCCGTGGGGCAGAGCACGCAGGGGCTCCTGGTGCCCGTGGGGCAGAGCACGTGGGGGTTGCCAGTGCCCACGGGGCAGGGCAGATCAGTGCGAGCACGCAGGGGCTCCCAGTGCCCGTCCCTTCCCAGCCCACCTGCCCCTTAAGCCCCCTTTTCCCGAGCGTGGAGGCTGCGAGGACCACGGATTTCCTTCATCCTCGAGCAAGGCTCTGAGCCCAGCTGCCCCTCGGAGCGCCGCCCGGCCCCGGTTTTCTTTCGGACACGTTTGCCCCTGTGAGGGCCGTGGGAGCGGTGCCGGGGTGCGCACAGCCGCTCTGGGCACCGTTTGCTCCATCCAAACCTTTCCTCCTGCGCTGCCCCTCTGCAGGCAGCCTGCAAAATCCTGCCTGTAAGGGCAGGGGCTGGCAGAATCCGTGGGGCAGGGGCTGTCTCCGTGCCGCGGCCGTTAACGGCTGTTAACCCTGCAGTTTGGGTAACGAGGGTCACGGCGCGAGTTAAAATCATGTCTGTGCATACGTGTGTGGGTAAAAGAAGGCAGGCGCTGACAGCAGAGCTCTTTTTTTCCCCTCTCCTTTCAGTCAAGGAAAAGCTGACGGCCGACCCCGACAGCGAGATAGCCACGACCAGCTTGCGCGTCTCCCTCATGTGCCCGGTACGTCCCGGCGTCCCCCCCCCTCTATGAGACCACGGTTCGTGCTGCTGCGGCCCCCCCCACCAGTGGTAAAGGAAGCCCCGAGCCCCCCGTGGCAGCAGAACCGTCCCTCCGTACCCTAAAATTGCCAGAATCAGCCCAAACTGCCGGGCTAACCACGCCGCCCGCTGCCCGACCCTTGTCGTTCACCTTGCCCCCTACATTTGTTGGAGAGGGGAGCGAGCCCGGGGGGGAAAATGGCCAAACCCCCCCAGGAAAGCTCCGTTTCCCTTGCATGTTCACCCTCCCCTGATGTTTAACTGAACCTCTCGGTGGCCGTGCTGGTGGCAGGAGGGGAGCAGGACCCTTGGGGCCGTGAGGAGGGGGTCGCACGCGGCCGAGCTCACTCATTTCCCTTCCTGCCCCCCAGCTGGGCAAGATGAGGCTGGTGGTGCCCTGCCGAGCCACCACCTGCACCCACCTGCAGTGCTTCGACGCGGCGCTGTACCTCCAGATGAACGAGAAGAAGCCCACCTGGACCTGCCCCGTGTGCGACAAGAAGGCCCCATACGACAACCTGATCATCGACGGGTGAGCCGGGCGCGCCGGGGTGGGGGGGGTCACAGCTCCTGCTCCAGCTGGTCCCCCGCTGCTCACGTACGTGGGCTGCAGCCCCGAGTGACCGAAAACCTGATTTCCACCCCCTGAACTGCTCTCGTGCCAATCTGGAGAGGTTTCCCCGAAGAACAAGGAGCCTTTGTCCGAATCTCGGCCTCCTTGCCGCGGTCCCTGCAGGGGCAGTGTCGGGGGGAGCTGCTCGGGCAGGGCCCTGCCGTGTGCCGGGAGCCACGGGCTGGGTTTCGGAGCAGTATTTATTTGTCTTAACTCTTTGACCACCAGCTCAGGGTCGTCCCAGCCCCGTGTGTCCCCGTTTTTACGCCTGGGTCCTGGTGGCGTCTGCCCTCCCCAGCTCACCCTCTCCCCCCCACAGGTTGTTCATGGAAATCCTGAACTCCTGCACAGACTGCGACGAGATCCAGTTCATGGAGGACGGCTCCTGGTGCCCCATGAGGCCCAGGAA